>NC_063197.1:23533604-23663604 GCF_017589495.1 Alosa alosa | reverse complement strand
GTAAAAATAATAATAAGTGGTCCAAATTCTTTCATTGGTTTAGTTGACCATCATCACAATGAACAGCGTATTGTTACATGCCACGATGATGCCATAAACCATCTACATGCTACAAATGATAATAAAAAAAACATGAGCTTTCACCTCACTGCATGCTTTAACTCCCAATGCACTGAAGACACAGTCGAAAGTATCAGTCTCGGTATGTGTGGCCTTTAGCACAACTTCACTCCAAAGGGAATCCTTGGTTTTTTAAGCACAAGAGACTAGAGAGTATTATGGTCTTGGTTGAGCCTGTTGCCTCTGGGCTTATGTCCAGCTTTCCTCTTTAATTAACTCCCTACTCTAATTATTTAATTGGACTTAAGAGGTTTTTCATCTGGTCTCTAGTTGTAATATTTCCTCCCTCGGCAAGCCTTGCATCCAGAGGAGATGTGAATGAGAAGATTTCGATGAGTCACCGCCGAGCTGCGGAACTTTTTACAGTATCACTAAGTCGAGTATTAGTACTGTTGAGAATGATTTACTAAATATAAATGTTTCCTTCCCATTCATAAATGCTTGTTGGTGTGCATGCTGTTGAAATATTTCTGATATTTCATGCAATTTGCTGATTCTTTTTTTCTTGCATGCTTTGCTGACTGTCATCTTGCTTTGTAGGAGCCTGATTGTTATTGCTTGTATACAGTGTTTTACACGATCTCTCCTTCAGATTAAGCAAGGTAATATAAAACTTATAAATGTAATTGCGACAAATAGGCACAACCCACAAGGCTGTTTAAACTAAAGATCGGGTAACTATTAATAGATATCTGCATTGTAGCTCTTACATTGTCCTGCAGCATACATGGGGTTTTGGCCCGGTCAATTATACAGGAGATAAATGGATTAGCTTGGACTATTATGGGATTTGCACAAATGGAATGGATTTGTTGATGCTAAATCAGGGGGAATCTGAAGTACTATACATCTTGGTCAGAGGAGCATATGCCAACTATATATTAATCAAATCAAAAGGCCTCTCTTAAAATATTTTTTTTAGTGGAATCCAGTTTATCTTGTTTTTAGCCCTTTGAAAGCAGAATCACTGAATGTTTCGGATTTTCTGAGCCTTTGCTTTGAGGGAACGATTTATCGCACACGACAGTGTCATGATACCACCAATGGGAGAAATACAAGAAATCTACTAAGTTAGGATGAAAACCCTTATTGCCAATCCTGATCAAATGTCAGCTTTTCAACCCATGGCTGTGGTAGTAAAAGGATTAAATGATCCAGCTCAGTATATGGCCAGATGAATCTGATCCAAATGACCTACACCAGACTCTGAATGTCAGCAGTGTTTGGGTGTACTGCCCAGATGCAGTGGTGGCTGCCTGGGAGGCCAAAGGGCACTGAATTGTTTTTTGTTCCTCCAGACAGGCTTAGAATGCAAAGTAAAGCTTTATGGGATAATCAGGTTTGGCAATGCTCTTGGGGACACACCGATTCGTTTCTGAAACACTGCTCGCATTCGACGTGAACCTTATTTAACATTTGAATTAAGAAGGTCAGTGGCCATAAATGTCATTAAGCAAATTGCTTTGAAAGAGTTTGGCTTTAAAAATGTGGCGTGTCGCATTTTTGTCCTCCACTGAAACTACAGCAGCAGTAGATATATCGCATGTTTGAATCCATGAAGATGTCTACGTTGGTGTCTGTCAACACACAAAACAAAGAATGAGGTAGATATAAATAGCTGTCGGAAGGCTGTAGATTACATGACACCATTTTAACGGTGATATCAGGGAATGCTTCTAATGTGGGTACGTTCATGTTTCCGTTTCATGTTTCCCCAAGTGCTCCCAGATCCTTGCTGTTGCTCCACTAGTGACGCCTCTGATGCAGCCCAGCCTCAGCCCGCTTTGGCAGCCTGGTTTAGTCTACGCGTCCATTCAAGCATAGCATGCATTAGCCAGTCAGCTTGGTCTCGAAAAAGCACTCTGTGGTATTAGTATCTCATTTAAATGTGTGATTAGGCTTTAAAGGGTAAGAGTTTGCAGTTTAGTATTACTATGTCTGAATGACGTATCTGCTGTAGAATGAGGAATTCATCAAGACAATGCCAGTGTGGTCATATATAGGGCCTCCCCTATCCACTGTGACTGGGCCCAGATGTAACTAGTGGAGCAACAATCAATAAATGAGCTCATTTGGATAAGTTATTCGTACAGTGTATTGGCTCAACAGTTTCAGAGAAAATATATTTCAACAAAGGCAATGAAAAACACACGTTTTTTTTTTTGTCTTTAGAAGACCAGGAGAGTGAATGGTTTCAAATATACTGTACAGTGTTCTCTTCAGATGCTTCCCCCTCTCGCTGTTTCAGTCCGTCCTCTGGTATGTCAGAAGGAATGATACAGTATCAGATGGGGGTTGAGTTGCGGCCTCTGGGGGGAGTTGGGTTACACACAGCCACACTTACTGGCCGACCACTCCTTGATGGTCTGGTATTTGTTGTGGTTGTCCAGGAATGCAAAGTCCTCCTCATAGGAGGTGGGCCGGCAGCAGGGGTTGTGGCGGACCTTCTCCCGCCGGTGGCGCAGCCGCTCCTTCATGGAGGCCAGCGTGATGTCGTAGTTGCGGCGGCTGGCCGAGCACTTGCCGCTGCAGTAGCTGAAGAGGACGATCTCGTCGCTCTCGTAGCCCAGCTCCAGCTGACTCACGGTCACCTCCCGGTTCTGCAGCGAGCAGCGAGTCCCCTTCCGGGCGCGCTTTGTCCTTTTGCTCTCGCTGGCGTCGCGCCGGGCCTTCCGTTCCACCAGGGCCCCGATAACTTGCTTGAGTTCTCCCTCTGTGAAGCTCTGGAACATGTCCATGACTGCAGGGGGGGAAAAGAGAAGGCAAAGGAAAGAACAATCGCTTAAAACAAAAGAGCAAAAGGTCAGAGAGGAAAAGCTGTTACAAGCATGAGGTATTTGATCACTTCCCAGAATTTTCCAGGAATCACCGGAACATTTTTTTTATGATGTCCACATGAACTAAAGGACCATACGTGCATATAATGCACCATATACACACACACATTCATTTTTACCTCCCTATGTATACATTTGTCAGAAATGTAGCCGTGCATTTTAAATAATATGGTATTCTGTTGGCCTTCCTGTTGGCTTCTTGTTACTTAGAAACATCGACTTGACTGGAGCTTGGCAGGGCTTTTAAAGAACTGAATATGAAAGACTGTACTCATTCAGCCCTGTGAAGATCACCCCATTTCCGCACTGTGGTATGACAGATTGCGTGCTCAGAGCAGTCTTGGGTCACAAGCCTAACCTAAGCCAGGAAAGCTCTCATGTTTGAAATTGTGGTGTGGTGTGAGTTTAATGCACTGCCCTGGCCAACGAGTGTAATCAAGTGTCTCAAGATTGTGTTAATATGGACTCAAATAAACCTCAAGTTGAGAGACTTAAAGGATAGTTGTAGGCAACTATTTAAGAAGCATTTTTGGAGTAGTGAAAGAGTCATGCTGTTACAGTGGAGACTGAAACAGCAAGAATGTTCTGGAAAATAAACGTGAATAAACAATGATACAATTCCATGAAAACTATTTTGCCAACAATTTATGTTTCATCTCTTTAGACCCACAAAACAACTGTGTCCCAGCTTGTGGTGTGAGACCCATTTACTAAGACACTAACCACTCCACTCATTACCTTAAGACACTTTCTTGGCCATTGGATTATTGTTAACGGGTGCTTTTGCCTGTGTACTTTGAACGCACACATGGTTAAGACTGTGTGTGTGTGTGTGTGTGTGTGTGTGTGTGTGTGTGTGTGTGTGTGTGTGTGTGTGTGTGTGTGTGTGTGTGTGTGTGTGTGTATGTGTCTGAGAGCATACATGAATGTGTCAGAATGGATTAGAAATGTGTGCTGTTCCACACGCACAATAAAGAGGGGATCTGTGTCCAAATGTCCAGGTGTTTCTCTTCAACGGAATGGTGTAGAAATGAATACCATATTCTGTGTTTATTTTATCGTACCTCTGGCTGCATTCGTGTCTCTCTCTATTTGGATTGCACCAGGTTAACCACGGCGTTCTGTTTGATGAATGTGTTGTGTTCTACACTGAAAGTAAGACTTTGGTCGTTTATACTGGTCGAGGCTTTGAGACAATACTATGTAAATGTTTACACCCTGGAATGAAAACAGCATTCTTTGTATCTGACTTCAACCCAATCAATGAGCATGCAGCGTAATCATATTCTAAATCAGTCATTTACTGTCAAGAAAATATAACATGCAAGTGATATAATACATTTTGGCCATCAAAGGATAATTGAATTATCCACCTACTTAGGTTCCTAGATAAATTGCAGTGTTTTCGATAATTTGCAATGTCATAGATTTGTATGGGCTATTTATAACACTAAGGTTAGCACACATGTGCAACACGTTCCTTCCATTTCTTAATATTATTTAGTTTCAATCTTGTTTGAACAACTAGTACTGTGTTAAGAGCAGGACGTGATGTATTATTAGATGCTTAAGCTATGTTACTATTTTGTATATACATAAGACAATTGTCCTACATGAATAATTGTGGTATTTTAGCATCTCTAGTCTCAAACTGAAGCCAGCTGTTTTAGAGTTGGAACCTTGGTCATGCATCATTAGGCCATCTCTGGCCAGACATGTGAAAGCAGGAGACTTGGGGTTTGGGACAGGATGAGATGTGGTTTCTACATCATGGTAACTTGGTCGCATTTGTACATGGGTGTATATGCACTCAATAGAGTGCAGAGAATACTTCTAGAAAGCTATTGCAATTAGCCCTGCACTGGTACAAGTATTCATGGAAAACATACTGGGAGTTCACTTGATGCGTGTGTCTGGGGAGATATTGTTTTGGGATAACCCAGTGAGTCACCGCGAGAGACAAACAGTGTGGAAACAGTCCGTTTCCCTTACCCTCTGAAAGCACTGAGTTGGCTCCTTCCGTCGACCTGCGCCTGCGCCGTTGCTCACTGTCCAAGGACACGGAGGCATTGAAGGTGGTGGGCGAGGGGGACCTCGGCGAGGAGGAGTCCCTGGAGAGGAGGTGGCCGGTCCTGGCTGGAGCCATTCTAGTGCGGAGAACGGAGAGTGCTGCACCGCAGAGTGTCAAGGCAATGGCGGCACACTTCCATAACTTCATCTTAGAATGAGTAAGATCATTGACACTCTGTAAAATACACAAAATAACACAGGAGACCGGTTACAAAGCCATATATAACATCAACACAGTATGAAAACTACAACAACAAACAAAACAAAGTGGTTTTTTTTTCTGTCATTATAAACTGTTGAGAAACACTCTCTGCTGCGTCAAATTCAAATTTCATCCACAGATGTTATCACAAGTGTTTTTGTCATTGTCAACGATTTTGTTCCTCTGCTTGAGAGATCCCAAGGCGAATCTTTGAACTATTACAGGTGTGGATTGCTGTATGGACGAGGTGTACCTCACCCAGATTGGCCGTGTAAAGATGAGGTATTTCAATTTCGGCCTATGATGTGTGTAGTCCCAGGGCACGTTATTTATTGTTTTCACATTTCAATATATCATAAGTGACCAGAGAGTTCCAGTCAGCAAAGAGGCCGGTGTTCACCAGGCTATTTTGATCATGGGTTATACCGCTGGCCTCCGTTTCCTACACATGTATAGTCTATTAGTGGGAGACTTCAGTGATCTCTGCTTCCACTGGAAGATTTATCTCATCCATACCCTCTCTCGCACACGACAGGAGCTTGTCAGATATGTTTATCTTTTTCTCTGGAGAAATTTGGATTCAAGAATTTTTTCCACATTGATCTCTTTTTTCCCCCGTCTGAGTTTCTCAACATCTGGGTATTAGAAATATCAGAAAAAGTTTATAGTTGATTCTACAACTGTAGAATCCCGATACCATAAAAACAAATGTGTTAAGTGATTAGGGTGTTGTGTTAAAACCATTTGACACAGGTACTTTACAAGGGATTTATGAACTTCTGTTTGAGAATATCTCTCTTATGAGATACAATTATGATACTTTCTGCAACACTGAATTGATATTACTTTTCACATTTATTGGGAAAACATTTGTTGAAGAGACATTTGAACTTGAAGATATCAATCTGTGACTTTAACAAGACCCTTGCTGGACCACATATCTCACAGTGCCAGTGTAGTCACACACCGTGGCCAGCACTGTGCATATTAAACGGTTCAGTTTCTATTCAGTCCACCTCAGTCTAAAAGCTATTACAGCTTGTCAGGGACCGGGGAAGTAGCAGGGTGCAAAACAGTTCTGCAGACCAGGAAGCGGTAAACTGGCAGCGGCTGAGAACATCTCCAGTGCTTCCCTGAGCGCTTTGCCAGACTGTGGCTGGCTCTGCCTCTG
This sequence comes from Alosa alosa, assembly GCF_017589495.1. NCBI lineage: Eukaryota > Metazoa > Chordata > Actinopteri > Clupeiformes > Clupeidae > Alosa > Alosa alosa. The sequence continues at coordinate 23,657,204 of NC_063197.1, read as the reverse complement.
TTTGGTCTCCCTGGTTCAGCTGTGGCGCGTTGAGGCCAATAGGACACAGACTGGAAAGCTCTACAGTATGCAGGAATTTCAGGTCATAGCATGACGGGTCTCCTGCCAGCACTCAATCATCTGCTTTTGCGTTCCAACCTTTAAGAAGCATGACATGAGGGTGGCTGTCAATGGGTTGGGAGGGGAGATGTGCGACTGTAGATTGCCTGGTTGTTTCTCTTCATGTCTCATTGATAGAGGCATGATTTCATGTCAGGGGTTGTGGATATAATGTTTGGTGAGCCATAATTATTATGATGATATACAGTTTGTGGTTATGGTTACGGTGGTTTATTTATTTTTTAAATAGCAGCACAATTCATTCATATTTGAATGATTTAGTAGTAAAGATATGGTGTGACATTTTTTGTTCAAGTGTTTTTACATCATTGATTCTGAATGCCAGCTGCTTCTCAAAAAGACAGCTGGCTCTAGCCTACTGTTTGTATTTTCTATGCCAGGGGCTATAGGCTGTTGTATACATTGATTCCAGTCATAACCAACCACTGATGTGGCTAAGAACAAATGAACACACACTTTACAGGACTTATCAGGCATTCTAGCCTCAAGCAATTATGTGTACCTCTATTGTGCTTTTTAAGACCCATATCTTACAGTGTACTATGTAATTACCAAAGTACTCCAGAATGTCAAACCTGAATGAACACTATTTTTCTTATAGACCTATATTTATCTGAACTCTGACCTCATATTCTGGAGAGGACTCTTATGAGTTCACCCTGTCTTATCAGCCCTTACGACTGGCCCGAGGGAGCCTGAAGTTTAATCCCCCACTCTGAAAGAAATTCAAAAGTTAATACATCTTCATATAAATTCCATTTATGTTGGCCTATTGTTCAAGGACAGGTCCATTTAAAATATTCATGAGTGAAGGATTATGTAAAATAGTGATCTTGGCACAAAGATTTGTAACGTCTTTCTATGGCAAAGTCTTGCCACATTTTAGAAGCCAGTGGTCCTTGCATTACCTTTTAAGATGCTTGGCCATTGGATTGTGTCAGAGGCTCCTACTGTGAGAGAGAGATAGAGTGTGTGTGTGTGTGTGTTCATGCGTAAAAAGGAAAGTGAGGCTTGATTCTAGTAATCTTTTGATGACATTCCAAAAATGTTCAACAATATCTCTTCAAGTGCACAATAAAACTTGTTCAAGTTGATTCCTTGCACGGAGGAAATTAAACCAAATACCAGACTGATTTCTGTTTACAGGACACAGAACACAAACAAAAGTACAACAGATTGTTCAGTCAAGAGGGTCCTTCAGTCTAGTGGGACAGTCACAATAGTGTCCAGGGTCACAGCATGCCACCAGAACTTTCTCAGGCTTAGGAAACAATGAGACAAAATGCTTCATCCTCTGTATTTTGTCCTTTTGAACCCCAATTGCCACATTGAATATAATGAATATGCACATTGTACTGGACGGCGGGATGGACCTCACCTTAACCAGGAAACATGATGTACACAACATGTGTTACAGCCTACATCTCATGCACATCATGAGAATGCTGTGAGAAGACAAGGCAGAGCATGAAACAGTACTCAATTCCATTTCTGTTTAGAATTTGAAGACTGTCTCAATGGAAAAAAAAATCCTCTAATGTTCTCACTGAGCATGAAAGTACCAGTATAGACTACCCCGAAATGTCATATAATCCACGTACTGTAAGGCCAATACTGTGCCATGCTATATGGCTATCTTGAAGTTATTGATAAGGTGATTACAGGCTTATTAGGCGAAGGCACAAGCATACACACAAGCAACATTGTCATATATTCCCCCAGTATGTGCTAACAACTTCTGTAGCTCCTTAAATTTTGACACATTGATCTCGAGCTGAACTGTGAAGCATTAGTCAGCGCCAAACTGGAGGTGCAGCAATATTAAAAGCCAGCACTCCTGCGGTCCAGAGTGGGATTAGAGCTAATGCAGCCAGGACGGGCGACTGCCATCACGTGGCCCGGTTTCAGGTGACTGCCATGTTAAAGGTGGAAGGCGCGCTATCATGAAGTTAATCTCAGCCCATCCCATCATGACCAGGGCTATACGGGGGCCATTCTGGCTCCGCCGATTGGCCCGGAGCCAACCTGTACACCCCAGTTGACAGGCTCAGCAGCTAAAGGTAATCTGTAATTACAGCTCCGTGATCGCCTCAGACTGGCTCCCATGTGGAGCCGCTTTGAAGCAACGTCTTTGTGTAATGGACTGGACACATTTGGATTTAGTCAAATTAATTCAAATCTTTCCACTCTGGATTGGGCTGAACTGGAACTGAAGCAGACTGGGCTCGACTGGCCTGCAATAACCTGAATTGATCTAACTACTGGACTGGCATGCAGACTTAAGTGCTATGGTGTTCTTCAGAAAGACACTGCCATCACTATGATAATAGTAGAGCATAGCATATTCCTTTGTCACAGCTTTCATTACAGACCTGTGTGACAGGCACTTTCAATCAAATTATATCAAATTGGAACAGGATGTGAAGACTTGCGCTCTATGGACATCTTAATGCATTTTCCCTGAGTTTAGCAAGTTGACCTCCGACCTAAACACTTGGGCTGATTCACAACTCAGTGGCCTGGGTTAGATGATGTTCCAACTGGGATTCGGCCCCAGCCATCAACTCCATGGGCCACAGCCTGGAGGCAGGTGCAGCAATAGTGCTCCTCTTTGTCTCCCAGCATGCTCTCTGCTCTTTGGAGAGTCCATGCAGAACTAATGTCTACCATATCATGCCACTAAAAGCAACGGCAAAAAAAATTGCACTTTAGAGTCATATTTTTCAAATCATCTCCAATGGGACTACTAAGGTTCATAGACTATTGCCAGTAAATACAGAACGGATCTTCCTTTCCCAAGGTTTCACATTTGGCTTTGCTGCCAATTTCACAAAGTCTTTGCACTTTGTGTTGCCCAAATCTATTTGAAACAGAAGAGGTGACATCATGCAGATGTCTCACAACTGTTGTAACCTTATCGTGTATTTGTTTATGTTTCACAAGATAAATGGTGCCGAGCCAGTGAGGACTAAAACAGGACCTGTAAACGGTGCTTGGCAAATAATGCAAGCAATGACTCACAAAGGGACTCAAAAACAGGTCTTTTACCATATTCACAAATTCCCTTCTTCCCCCTGACAATATGGCTGTCTGTGGGCATCAATTATTTTTAATTTTTCATATTTCAAAAATGTTATATGGGCATTTCTCAGAAGGGGGGTAAAAATCCATACTTCTGTTTAGCCTCTTATAATAGCAACAAAAGTAGTATATCAGTCTTTTTTGGACTCCATTAAAGCATTCATATTTTAATATTAAAATCATTTTTCAAATAGCATAAATAAAGGGATATAAATGCTGAATGAGGAGAGTAATTCTAATGAATATATAGATGTACACTCATATAGATGAACTTGTACATGTTTTACAGGTCCGGTGATGAGCGTGACATAGGGAATTTTATGCTTAGGATTTTGAGTTGCCTTTGCTGCAAAATGGCCCAGAGCTTCTCCCTAACATGTGCTAAATCATTTCCCATTGCCATTCCTCTTCCTCTCTTTTTGGAAAGGATGTCTGTCTGCTTCAGTGAATTGTTCTTTATTCAGATGTATAACCTTGGCCATTGTTGCATGTACCCTTGAGGTCATTCACCACTGGTCAATAGTGCATTTATTATTGTAATAGCAAGTGATTTCTCAATTAAATTTTGCTTCAGACTGCCCTGCCACTAGATATAGTTTACTAGTCCTTTAGGTGTGTTGAATTTTAAAAGTTGCAAAGCTTCCCATAGTAAAGCTTGATTACATACACCTGAAGGAGAGTACATGGTTCACACACACTGAGTCCTTTGACATGGTGATGAAGACGATGATGGTCTTACAGCAGTGGATAATGTTCATCACTGCAAAGATTGAACTGGACTTGACTGCACTCTAGGGCTACAATGGTTGTCCTAAGCTAGAGCAGCATGCTCATTTGCAGAGGTCATTCATTCATTGATTCATGCATGTCGTGACCTTAACGACCACCGAGATTGACTGAATGGCTGGGACTGCATGTTATTAATTTTTAAGGAGCTGCATGACTTCAGTACTGGTAATGGTATTAGTTATGGCCCAGTCCTTTGGTTTAGTCCCACTGGTTTGTTCAAGGATGAACCATTTTTTCTAAAAACATGACTGAACATTCACCTAAGTCACTCCACTGAGGGAATCCTTCACTCATCAATTCACATAAGTAATGTGTAAGGATGTTGCATCAGGCACTGGCCAATTGGAATACATGAGGATGAGTTTTCAAAAGAAATACAAATACAAGAGAGTTGAGTCATGAAATTGTTGGATGGATGGTCACCAAATATGGTGACAGATAAATGCCAGTGCAGTCATCTCAGCAGAGGCAGAGCCAAGCTTCCATTTCTCTTCCTAGAATTAAGAGTTTTCTTGTGGTTTCTTGTGGCTGTGGTTTTCTTGTATCACAATTTGTGTAATTTACCAACTGCTGATGTGCTGCATGCACCACACATTAGTATGTTCATGTGCATTTCTCTGTGTATTTAAATCTCCATTCCATTTCCAACCCCTACCCACCTACAAAAAAAATGTCTTATCAGCATCACACCTGACACTCACTGACAAGTGTCACGGATGTGATTCAGCAATAAACATCATCAGAAAGAGAAAATGGAGGAGGTAATATCTACTATGCTACTGTGTTCTGAGTCAATATGTTTGTTTCCAAGGTGCCATGGAATGGATATTTTCACATTCATCCTCATGACTGCAGTCATTTAATCTATTTCCACCACTTGGAGCAAAAAGGCAAAATTACCTTGCTTAAATACTTCAGTCATCAGCCAAGGGGAAGTCTAGAAGGCAGTATTTGAAATGTGTGCTCATTTCTGTTTTTGTAAACTGAATTATTTGGGCTTCCAACCAGACTTACTCACAAACACTATGTGCAGTTTCTTTCTTTGAATCCCCACATGGATTCACATTAATGGATTTCAGTTATGTCAGTGTTTCCCATACTGACAGCCGAAGTCTGACACGTGTTCGAGACTTGTTGAGTACCTAAGATTACTTTTAATCACACAGACCCCACTAAACTGATGCAAAAAAATGGAAATGCACTACAAATCTAGGGAAGACACACTGTTTTCACCAGTGTGGTGGCGAATGTGCAGTTATCTGTTATTATCAGTTTTTCCACTACAATAAATTAAATAAACTTCTCTGAAACAAGCAGTTATCTGGTAAATGAATTAGATATAAATACAAACTTGCCAGGACCACACTCATTATTTTGATCTATTTATACACTTTGCATTCTTTCTTGGGGGCCAGCTTGTGTTAAATTTAAGTCAGCCCTCACTGGTGATTAACCATGCCAGTGTAAGCTGCAGCTTATGCTGACAAAACAGGATGCGTCCTTACCGTTTGCCCGGCTTATCCAGACTCGTATGTGTGTGAACCTCTTCTTGTGACCTTTAGGGAGAATCTACATAGATCAATAATTCCAGACTGTCTACTTCACTGGAGGCAGAAGAGAGAGAAAGAGAGAGTTGCTGCGCTGAGATGCTTTGCTGCTCAAGACATCAAGCAATCCTCAGAGCGGTCTGGTAGTGCTGAAGTTCGCCCCAAAAATGGTTGGATCCATGGACTCATGTTGTGCAAAAAGTTGGCACAAAACCCCATCTCGCAGTTATGTGATTATTTTACAAATGACCCCTGACTCAAATGAAGTTGTTTTGTCGGAGATAAAAACATTACGTTTTTTTCCAAAGTACAAATGGGAAGTAGCAAGTGATTCCAAGGCCTCCACTGAATTCAGCTGTTAGGATTGTTGTCTTTGGCTAATTGAATGTTTCAGCAAAGATTAATCGCAATGAAGCTGGCTCAGAGACTTGGACGACAGATTTTCATAAGGGTTCTTCTGCAGCTTGCCATCAACACCAGCATGCAAATCTCATGCACACCTCTTTGCAATTCACAGGATCCGATGGCTGACCAAGTCCTTTTCCTCGCATCTGAAACTCAACACAGTGCAGTGGCTGCACTCCAGGCAGCTTGTGAAAGCTGTTTACCTCCCCAGATTCCTTCAAGATGATTCAGGGCGAAAGAAGAATGATTTGATGACAATGAGAATCCAAAGGAAGCTGTTCAATGCGGATGTATCAAATCAATAACACAAAAGACACTGATGTCTTCATCAACAAAGCTAGGAAAAAAGTGCTTCTAAAATAGTGGAAACAGAGATGAATCTTCACAGACCAAAAAAAACAAAACAAATCCTGGGGAATCACAAACGCATGTAGAAACACACCCAGCCTCAGTAACTTCTGTGTTCTTATGGTTCAACACCATAAGTGATTCCCTCACACTCTGATCCTGTTAGTCCTACGGATTACTGGTGTGACAGCTGCTACCTGTTATGCCTGGGACAGGACACCGTCTAAAATAAAGCCTCTGCTAGGTGCCTTGGCAGAGCAGCTAAGCACGGAGTGTATTCCTCAGTCAGAAGGGGAGTCCTGCTCTGACAGCGAGCGGAGTGGAGTGGAGCGTGGGACTGAGGACTGCTCTGGCACAGCGGGGTGGTTCTGTAGGGATGATGGGGGCAGCTTGCAGGGGGCGGGGGAATGAGGGGTAGAGGAGTGGGTGGGTGAGGGCTGGTAGTGAAGGGGGGTAAGAGGAGGATTCTCATGAGGCAGTGCAGAGTGTCACCCTCAATTTGCCCCCCTCCACACACACACACACACACACACACACACACACACACACACACTCTCCACCCTCCACCCCCTCACTGACACAACACTTTTTCACACAGACTAGCTCCACCTCTCCAGAGAACAGTCTGGTAGGGTGCTTCCACTGGGCTACTAGTTGATGAATGGCTGTGTCGGTTTGTTTGTTTGTTTGTGTCTGTATGTGAGTCTGTACAGAGAGAGAGGGAGTTTTTGATAGTTCAATTATCTTTTTAATCTCTCTCTCTCTGTCTCTGTGAATGTTTGTGTGTTGGTAACAAGCCTGTGTGTGTGTGTGTGTGTGTGTGCGTGCGTGCGTGTGTGTATGCGTGTGCGTGAGAGAGAGTTAAACAGATGTAATTTTGTCCACATGGGGCTAGTGCATGGGCCAAGTTTGGTTGGTGAGTCCTCTGTTCGATGTCAATCATGCTGAATCATATGGGATGATGGAATACAGGGGACAGGGTGCTGACACTGACATGACTCTCAGGTGCAGTGGATCCAGTATTCTGCTCTGTATATCCCTGAGTGAATAGTTGGGTAAGAGCATAAATTAGTTGTGGCATATTATTGTAAATCATCAACGTGACAATTTATTGTAACTTTATATCGCCTGCATTCCAAGTGCACATGTTTAATCTATTTATCAGTAAAGCTGTAAATCTCAACAGTATTTCTCACGAAAACAGGAGTGCTCACATGTTGTGAGATGTAAATCATTTTAGGACATTTTGCAAATTAGATCCATTTCAGGCTTATCATGGCACAGTCTACTGCCAACACAAGGTCAGAGCAAGGATCAGAGCCACATAGAAAAGTCTCTTTGTCAGAGGTGTCAAGCCACTGATGACTGGAACAACGAATCTGAACAACATGTCTTCACTGGACTTGGTCAACAGCAGCCTTCCCTTTATGCATCTATCTATCTATCCATCCATCCCTTCATTCATGTATCTATCCATCCATCCAGCTGCAGAGAAATTGAGAAAGAAGTGAAGTTTCTTGAAAAGTTTTTTTTTTATTGTACTTGATAAGCTGGTTTGGCTTGTTAACGAGGGGATTTATTTACACCCTCTGTGGTGCCGTGCTGTTGGTGTGAACTGGTTTCCCACCAAAAAGTGCATAAACACTCGGGTGTAATTGGCCTGTTCAACATTGGTCCAATTCTCTTCATGTTTTTATTATTGTCTATGTTCTTTTCTAATGAAGGAATTTTGACTCTGAGTGAATAGGAAGGCTGTGACTAAATAATTGTTTTAACCTAACACAGAAAAACAGCTTAATAGGAAAATTACAAACAGAAGGCGAAGGACGCCGCAGCACTTGCACGGCACATTCACAATCACACAAGGAGCTCTGTCCAGGTGGTACTCAGGTGAGAACAGAACAGGGTGAAACAAAGTATGTGGCATCAGTCACTGGGTGTTCATGAAAGTGGACATTATGTCATAAATGGTTGATATGGTAATACGGAGAAAAACATCTGTTTGTTATGAGTACATTATGTGCTACCAGAGAGTGAGTCAGGGAATAAAAAAATGGGTTCCCATACAGCGTGCATACTGTGCACATACTGTGAACAGAAATGGCTTTCCATTCCATACTGGTGTACATGAATGTGTGGTTGCTCTGTTAGACTTTGTTCCGACAAATTGCAGGTAAAAACAAGCTCTTACCTATTTTATTCATGTTAGGTCCATTTTTCAAGATGTGAGAGTCTGTCTGTAATTTCATGATATGTTGCACACAGAGGTCTTTGGAAATACATTGGTATTTCACCTCAACATCATGCCAGTGGATAATTGGAAACAGAGGCAAAGGAAATAAAAGGACTACAAAATAAGCGAAAAAATGTTGAATAAAAAGTCTGTTTTACTAGAATCTAAATTGATATCTGAATGTGTTGATGTGTTCTTCACCTTTGGGGTTTATGCTAAAGGAAAATAAACCTACTTTGAGGAAGTGTATGTAACTGCTGGTGATGGGCAGACTTGCAGATGAGGGCAGTCCAGGTGTGCTCTGTTTTTCTAATATACTCTGTAATACTATGAATAACACAGGATGCACCTCATTTTTATGGATTTCATCACAGAGTTTAAAATGTTAAATGCAACAAAATACATGAAACTCAGAAACAAGATTCATTGAATACACTGAGGAGGTACAGAAAGTTCAGCAGATACCTTATTGTTGATTTTCCCATATATCTCAATTGTGCATCCATATTTAAATGAGGTGAGATGTTTTCTTACACTTTTATTCATTTGTTCTTCCTAATTATTGTTAATGTATCACCCTTTACACTGTCTCTTTTATCCTCCCAAAGTTCTCACTCCATTTTGCTTATTAAGAGCACTTGATTTCTTTATTGATTTTGGGGCTGAAGGGTTGGAAAAATCACTAGACTGTGGTCTTCACTGTCTAGCAAATCAATTTGCTAATAGTTTGTTATCTGCCTAAAAGGTCTTGGCTTTGCTTGTGTTGAACACTGTGAATGTGGAGAGTAGCACACGATTATTCTGCTGTGTTAAATTAACAGAAATGTGTCTGAACTGTGAGAAGGAAAAACCAGGGGACTGTAGGGTTTGTAGAAACACCAACAAGATGCTCTGCAACTGTAGGTTACTCCTGTCCTGACTGCCTGCTGAGTCTGCCATCTGACTGATGTACAGTACCTGTTAAACAGCTTCTTTACCAGACACCATGGCTCTGGTTACATTGTTTCAAAGCTTAGCTGCATTTATTATTAAGTATTATCTTTTGCCATTAAAAATTAATTGCACAAACATCATGAACTCAACACAGAGGATTATTTTCATAGGTGTCATCTATTCCCAGAAAAGAGATTTTAATCTGATGAAAATAGGAAATATTTACAAATATGGTTGCTTTTATGTGTTGCATCATTTCATTCTTTTCTGACAGACCAAATGTCAACAATCTGATACTTCGGAAAGTCACACTTGACTTGCATAGATGTTTGTTTTTCTGCAACATATAAATTACAATTTGTGAGGACTTGAATAGGCCTGTTAGAGTCTTTCAGAAAAACGTATGGAGATGATCGAGACAGAGTGACCTTAATGCTTCTCAGACTTACTGAGACTTGCCTGCAGTGTTTCTTAGTCACTTTGGTACAATTTTCAGTTCAAAATTAAAACACTCAAAACTATTTCTTCAACCACCACATATGGTGGCCATATACAGCGTTTGGCTTATCAGTCCAGTTTCCCAGCTGTCTGTCCTTCTTTTGACATCTGACATGACTCGCTTAATATTTAACGGGGCGGAGGCGTAGTAGTTTAGGAGGTGGGCTAGCATGCAGTGGCTTGAAAAGTTGTGTGTTCAATTCCTGGCTTCCACCGTTGTGCCCTTAAGCAAGGCACTTAACCTCAAGTTGCTCAGGGGACAATGTAGTCAATTGTAATAGAATTGACATATTTTTAATCCCTTTGAATGAAAAGTGTCTGCTAAATGGATAAATGTATGTAATGTAAACTTCACTCACTTCCTTCCATAGGCTACAGTCGAGCTGCACAGGCTGGCTTGCAGTGTCTTCAGAAGGCCCAGGTAACATTCTGTAACCCATTGATGAATAATGTAGATAAGAAAGAAAATCAAATTTCAGAAATGTGCTGTGCAGAGATGTTGATGTGCATGTGTCATTCATTTAAACTGTATGAGCATAGTTTTCAGACTTTACCGCTTAAAAAGTAGTATGTTATGCTTCCTGGCAAAGCCTTCACTGTAAGCCTTCCGAACACAGACGGTGTCAACGAGATAGTGGCAACGTTAGGTGCGGGATATGTAAACTCCAGCAAAAGCTTATTAGGCTCGGGTAAATTAGGCTTATTAGGTGTCTTATTAGGCTCAGGCAAATTCCAACCAATTACTGATAACTTCTGTTCATATCTAATCTGTTGAATATGCTAGACATTTTGTTTACCACCAGGATACTGGGAAGTATGCTGGGACCAAACATACAGTAAGCTTTGTTATTGTTTACGTCATTGAGCCAACCCACTGCTTCATTGTATAGGTCAGAGGTTCTCAACCTTTTTCAGGGTAATGCACACTAAAAGTCAAATTTGTCGGAGGCACACCAACTTATGGTAACTAATTATAAAGCCACACACATTATTATAGGCTATAACAAAGGCGTTCACTCTTATGCCCATATTTTTTTCTACTTAGAATGTTCATGAGCTGAGACCGCAGCAACAGGCATATGCTCACATGATGTTGACTGAGCCTTTTAATTAAAAACCTGTGCCATTAATGCATTTGAAAATACTCCTATAGCCTATTGCATGAGCCTGTGTAAAAATGTATTGGGTTTATCAAAATTCCATGGCACACCTCACTTTGCCTCACGGTACACCAGTTGAGAACGACTCATGGTGTGCCATATTTACAACAATGTCCGTGCCATTTTTTCACCATTTGGCTTTACAGAGCACAAAATCTTACTTTACTAACACCAAATCATCTACAGGGGTCACATTCATTTGGGGGTTTCATAGGAAGCAGCAGGACAGGTAGCCTATTTACATGGTTTGTACAACATGGGAGTGGTTTGGACCATGCAAAATAATAGATTAATATTCTGACTATTATACAATCTTTTGCAAATTGTTTCCGAATTAAGGTGAAATATCTATGATCATTATGATTGGATATCATTATTCTGCTATGCCTCCACCCAGGACCAGCAAGTATATGTCCGGTTGTCCATGTGTCCGTGCATGTATAGTTCCATCCGTTGTGTTTTCCACCGAGTGTTTGCACAATGTCTCCAAAGGGAGATGAAGGATCCCCGACAAACTCCTACAGTTCAGTCAGGACCACTTTGTCGAGATAGTTTATTACTATTTGCATAATGTTTGGCATTGGCATTTCACATTGGTTCCTACATGTGTGCGCAATATCTCCCAAGCTCACTGGATCTTCATCAATCTTTGCACAGTCAATCACTACAAAAATAGATGGACTAATTAGATACTCAGGGCCATGGGGGTCAAAGGTCAAGGTCACAGCATCACATTTTGGGGTTGTAATACAGTGTTTGCATCTTCCAAGGGGATAAAATGATCTTCATCAAGCTGCAGAGTACTCAAGGTTGTGGGGAAAAGGTTAAGGTCAAATGTGAAAGTAAAAGAGAGTGATCCGCACACCATATAGCTCCCATGAAAGGCTTTTTATTATGCGTGCAACGTTTCGAGCCCCTGGCTCTTCCTCAGGCAACCAACAAGTGTTTCACAATGTACCATCAATATATCTCCATTTGTCCTTCCTCAAGGAAGGTCAAATGTGAACCTACATGTTATGTAGTGTTTATGCAATATCTTGCTAGTGGCTTTTAGGGTCCATAAATCAAACCTGCTACAGTTACAAACCATGCATGTTGTAGGCCATTCTAGTGTTAATTTTGTCACCTATTTTTAATTTAGTCTTAGTCTTAGTCTTGTGACGAAATGTCCTTTTTAGTCTTTGTCATATTTAGTCATTCAAATATCATTTTTGTTAGTCAAGTTTTAGTCGACTAAAAGTCTCGTCATTTTAGTCATAAGAAAACTAAAGGTATCTTAGTCTTAGTCAGTTTTAGTCAACACATTTTAGTCTTTTTTTATAACAAATTATTTCTGATTACCATTTGAGTCAAATAGTGTTTCACACATCTCAATTTTCCAACAATATTGTGTGTCCACAGGGCTACTCGTCTGTTATAATTACTCATTCTGATTTTTTGTCAGTCAGTATGTTTACATGCACAGGTAAGTCGAGCTACAGTTATAGCTCGGCTGGGATTTGACCATAGACAGTAAAAGATTTGACTGGACCACTGTCATATTCGTAGACCAGTGTTTCTCAAAGTGTGGTCCGGGAATCACTGGTGGTCCATAAGCTATCTCAAGTGGTCCGTGAGCAGGCGTGGTAAAATATAATATAGATGAGTTGTTTGCAATATTGAACCAACTTGTATGTAAAAACAGTTCTGCAACACTGTCTATGTAAGATATGCCAGTTTAAATCATACAGTATGAATCCACACAATAAGCAAAGTGCAAAGACAATAAGCAAGGTGGTTCAGTGAGTAGGCCTATAGTGTAGACTAATTATAGGCTACTGTTGAAGTAAGTCTAATCTTTTTTTTTTTTTTTAGCTAGGGTTAGTTAAGTGGTCCTGAAACTGAAAAAGTTTGAGAAACACTGTCAGAGACCAAAGTATTAATGTTTTACTCCTCACGCGCTAGATGGCGATATGTAAAACACAACACATTCCCCAAACAGACTCTCCATCTTAGCCATAGCTAACTTGCTAGCGAACTTTCCATATTAGCTTACTTGCTAGCAAACTTTGCATCATCAGTCTAACTAGTTGACATTACATGATGAACATTTTCGTATGGACATTCTGGTGGATGTTAATTTGTATGAGAGAAGCTTCAACTTCTGGGTATGTAGCATTGTGGCATAAAGCTTAGGTAGTTAGTTGGTAACTCTGGCAGAAATCTCCAGTGTTCTTGTTCCATGTAGTTTCGTGTTGCAGCCACAGGGTTGCAGCAACAGCAAATAGACTAGCCTACAGGAAAGCTGTTGCGTATGAACTCATTCGGAATATTTTGAAAAATAACAGCTAGATATTCTGTCTTCTCATTTTGTAGACGAAAATGAAGAGAGATTTTATCTTAGTTCTTATTTCATGCAAAACATTTTAGTCTCGTCTTTTTTCGTCAACAATAATGCATCTTAAGATAGTCTTAGTCAGTGTTTCAGGACATTACTGCCGTCTCATCATCGTCTCGTCTTAGTCATGAAAAAAAAGGTCGTTGACGAACATATTTCCTCTCGTCTCGTCTGACGAAATTAACACTAGGCCATTCACAGATACATTCACTGATTAAGTTATTTACTTAAAGGGAAACTTGGCAGGATTTCCCCCTCTGCTTGAGAAATTGCACATTATGCTATTTCAAACTGTGTGAAAAGGTAATGATAAAGCACATGGATTTGTTTACAAGCTAGCGAACTGTTAGCATACGTTTGGCAGAACTATGTGGATGTTACAAGGTAAGAAACACGATTTAAAACGAGTTTCTTGTTTCTCACTTCTCTTTCCGGGACGGTAGTCTCAATGTTGCAAGGTTGGTTTTCTGCCTGGGGACGCTATAGGCGCAGCTGGGAAAGTCACCATTTTCACCGGAACAGGTCATTTAACCATCCAAATGATTTCTAAACGGGTTTATTAAGTTGAAATAGTTGCCAAGTTCCCCTTTAAAGTAATCATTCTGAGCACATTACAGGATATTGCAGGTAATCTAGAATGCAATGTTGTTTGTGTAAATTATTTTGAGACAAGCCTTTACAGCTTTGAAAATATTAAGGATGCTTCGAGAAGTTTTTTGCAGTCTGTATTGATTGTTGATTGCATGTGACAACAAGTATGCGAAGAGGGTTACTGCGTTCCCAATAAAGAGATGGAGTTCATTTTGTTCCCTATCATAACAATCATCACACAATCATCAACAATCATCGTCACAACATGAATCATTTGGGAAAAATGTCCCTTGAATGTAGATGAAAGACTTTAAGTGAAAGTATTTATTGGCCTAAATGCTAGCTCATCAGTTCAAACCTTGATGGTCTATTTGGTATCATACACCATGAATCCTTTCATGTTTTGACATGCGAGTGCTTTCTTCTGGCTTCAGATATATTTATTTGTGTTAACATTGCATAGTTGCATATGCATAGTTGAATTCAGTGATTCAATGAATGGACGCCAAAAATGATAAAACCGCATCTCAGCCTTGTAAGACCAATTACATTGTCATGTATCCTCACAGCCAAAGCACACTCATTTGTATAACTGTATGCTCTACATTCTGCTCATTCTTCTGTGAGTTTCAGATCAGATGTGATAGATTTTACCCAATGTGCCCTCATAAATCAGTGGGAATGAAATGAGGGGTGTCATGTCCTCCACTCTCCTCTCCCTGAACGATTGACTGCTGTGAAGACAAAGTGCTCAGTGAAAACAGTCTCAGGGGACAGCTCATGCGTCTCTCCAGAATGTTCCCTTTCCATTGCAAAAGTGAGCAAAAGAAGCCTTTTAAAGACCACAGGACTCCACGGAGCAAGGGTGGGCGGAGGTGGTGGTGGTGATGAGGTGGAGACTGGGAGGTGGTTGTCTGGCAGCACACTCCTCTTCTCTTCACATTTCTGCTTAAATTTGCACTCCTGTCTTTTGAGAGTGTGTGTGCGTGTGAACGTGTGCTTAAGTGTATATTACAGGGAGTGTATATGCAAGAGGGAGACAGAAAGAGAGAGAGAAAGAGAAACAGAGAGAGAACAAGAGAGGGAGAGACACAGAATGTAAGAGTGAAAGTGTCTGGGGGAAAACAGATAGATACAGAGGATGTGTGTGTGTGTGTGTGTGTGTGTGTGTGTGTGTGTGTGTGTGGAGAAGGGCGGGTGGGGGTGGACGAATGCATATGTTCAAAAAGCCTGGCCTGAGAAGTTTGCTTTCCTGAGTGTATTAGATTTCCCCTGTCTCAGCTCTCAGTAAATTATTCAGTGGTGGCATTCTCATCATTCGATAGTATGTTGGTTCAAGGCCCATTTTGTGGCCAAATATGGATTTTATATATACTTAATCCAGGTGGTGGGTTAAAATGTTTTCATTCCAAATAAATTAAAACCATTAGCTTGATATTTGAGGTCAGAGAAGTGGAAATGGGACCAGTGAACTACAATAAGTTTCAGAGCAAAGCTCTCCTCTGATATCTAATATCTCTGTCTTCATTACACAGATGCCTTCTGACTCTGAATATGAGTGTCTTCTGTATTCTGGTCTAAAAATAGATGCTGTGATATATCTCCTTATGAGATCAATATATGCAGCAACTGTTTTCTTGAGTGGTAGTTACTCACTTGTAAGCACATCATGGTATTAAATCGCAGTAAACACTGATTGCTTGGAGCAAAATGAGTCCTTCTCTGTCAGCTATTCAAGCCTATACATACCCATGCAATACTAAGAAGACGATGATTTACATATAGAAAATAGCATTTGACAAATCAGTTCCTCAGCATATATAGCATTCAATGGGATGGCATCTAATCGGACAAGACAAAGACATTTTCCAGGGGCACATTCTCCTCTTACCATGAGCTTTCCTGATAAGGCAAGTTCTCGGAACTGTATCACAATGTGCCTGATATTCCATGCCACTGGAGCACAAAAATACATAAACAAAATTGCAGTATATCTGTTTCATTTTGTTTATTTCTTGTATTCTCAGTAATATCTTGTTCTTGAAAATGTTTGCCCTTGGATGTAAATACAAGCTATTGATTTCAACAGCTGGATGACTAAAATATTGTCAATGCGTCTGCTGACTCATGGTTCCTTCCTTGCTGAGTGAATGTGAGTGAAAAGGTCGAAACACATGTGTTTACACTCACACTCACATGCAGACTGGTGAGCTGTGTGGCCGTGCTTTAGAACCCCCCACCCTCTTGGACTGCTGCATCCCCGTGTGGGTTCCAGCATAGCAGGGCTATGAAAACATGTTGTATTTATCAAAGCTAAATGCAGCACCCCAAACATGAATGACTATGATTAAAGGTGCAGTCAGGGATTTTACACGATTTCAAGCCCATACCATTTTTGTCAAGCCCATACCATTTTCATCTCCTCATGACCACTAGCTGCCCATTCCGTACAGTGTAAAAAAAGCAGATTCTGTAGGCAGACTTGACAGTGGCTTAAAGTAGAGATAGAGGGATAGAGTAACATTAAAATGTGTATGGTGCATAGAATTTTTTTAAATTATGTACCGGTACCTAAATATCTATGTAATTATTTTTCTTGGGTAAATGCTGTACATAGTTACTCCACAAGGTGTAGTACCACTGATTTTATTTTATGCAGATTTAAAAGTTGCATGGGAAAGGGCTCTTTTCTGTATTCAGCAGCAGTCACATGGAATGGGTTATCAGCAGACTTAGGGCCTGTCCACACGGAGACGCTTTTTAGGTTAAACGCAGAGGTTTTGCTTCGTCTTGGCCGAGCGTCCAAACGAATCCTGTAAACGCACTGCCCGAAACCGCACTTTTCTGAAACCTGGTCCCAGAGTGGAAAAATCTGAAACCGTAGCCTATTTGAATTTGTTTAGACAGCGAAACCGCACATCCTGCTTGCATATCGATGATGTCATCGCCACACCTCAGCTGCCCTGGACTTGCACTTATAGTATTGCCTAACAATACTAGTTTTCATACATGACATTACCTACAATTACACTCCGTAAGATAAATATCACAACTGGTGCTGCGAAGCGGCGATAGCTTATGACTTGGTGGACTGAACACTGTTTTTCCCAGTGTTTTTTTATGCATTCTAGCTACTGTCAGTGACGCGAGAGAACTTAAGTTATTAGGAAAGTGCGGTGTAAGTTTAGGCTATTTTAATTTGTGCGTAGTGCCAGTGTCATTCATTTATTTTACATGTCTTACAACATATATACATGCATTCACAGTCGAGTGAAATCAGATATAAGCATACAAAGACGCTTAGAACTCACGTTAAGCCGATGGTAGCACACTGAATGCAAATGCGCGATTTGATGCAGGCAAACGTATTGACTGTTAGGCTACTAACGAAGGTTTTATAGCAATATTATAAATGTGGCGACAGAATAGCCTAGAACTTGGGTAAGCCTTGCACTCAGTAGCCTAATTGCGGTGATAGCCAAAACTAATGTGAATCACGGACTATCCTACAACCAAAGAAAGTAAAGGTGATTAGTAGGCCTACCTGAGTTAGCCAAATAAAGGACGGGACTGCACCCTTCACAAACCATAAAATAAAGTTTATTAGTTTTACAGTTGACTACAGTTGACAGTTCACCATCAGTCCACACAAACAATTCTGGTTTCCTTGCACTAGCCATTTAAAATCGTAGCCTATTCTGTCTGTTTGTAAAGCGCAAGTTTTGGTCAATTTCTGTAAAGAAACAGTGCCACCTATAGGCCTGGGGTATGAAGTAACATGTTGAGTCGTGTTGAGATGGATCCGTTTGGACGCAAATATTCTTGATACGGTTCCAGGGAAGACCGAGGAAAAAAAGATCGGTTTGGTACGTGTGGACTAGGCCTTAAAGTCAACTGGCATTATTGGACATTTGAAGTCATCCCTAAAGAGCTGGCTGAGCAGTAGACAGTAGTAGTATCATAATAGTTAACTTACATGCACTGTATGCACTGTACTTCCTAATAGTCGGAAAACTTAGATGTGTAAAGCAAGCAAGTTTGGCGGTTGTTACTAAAAATGTGAACAGGCACGTTGCACTGTTGTGCGGTGGACTTTCGGAATGAATGGAGTCGGCGTTTCTTTAATATCGAGGCGCCATAGTTTGTCCGATCGTCCTGCTGGTATAAAATGAATTGCGCTGTCTGTCTGAAAAAGACGCGCTTTCTTCCCATGCAGTCAAAATGAATGGGAGTCTTCAGAACAGGCTTGTGTCACCCTGACATTACAGTGCGTAAAGTAGCCTAGGATATAATGTGAATGACTTGTTATTTTATCAAGGATTTCTTTCTTTTTCCAAAAAATAAAGTACAATAGGCATTAATTAGTAGGCCAGATAGCAGCATGTTGAAATTATGTGCCAAATTGCGTTTTTTATTACAATGAGTTCAAGAGTGCAGCACGCACATCCAAGTAGTTGAGTACTGGGTGCTGGACAGGAAGGCACAAGCAAGTAGAAGAACGTTGAGTCCGCACACCAGAAGCTGCTCGTTAGCGTTTTTTTACTTGTCATGTCTGATGAAAGGCTGGGGCCAGAAACGTCACATGTGGTGATATAGCCTACAAATAAAAAAACGCTAAGGAGCTGCTTCTGGTGTGCGGACTCAACGTTCTTTTATTACAATGATAAAATTGTAGGCAACAGGCCGATGTGCGTTTTATTTGGAGACTGTTTTGCGAGACAGAGACTGAGTTTGCTGCTGATATTCTGGGGATAGGCTACAACATAGCCAATGTAGGACTTTAGCCTTTTAATATATTTGCTGCATTGGATCAGTCTTTCTAGAACAGGCAAGAGCTTTCTAGCCTCGTCAGCAGCGCTGCATCACCCATATACATTAAAACAACCAACGGATGGTGGGCCGGTGCTGTTTTGAAAATTGGTCAAAAAACTTTGGTGCTGATGGATGGCGGATGGATGATACGTTTTGCTATGCAGTTACGATTGAAATAATAGCCCATCCGCGCATCTCTAGTGTGTGTGCCTCTCTCTCGCTCAGAGGGGAAAGGTAGGGGTCAAGGGGTTGAGGGGTCGATCAAGCATGGATTCTAAACTCTGTGGTGGATAGGATCTACAATTAGGTGTTAATTAATATTAGCCTACTACGCTAGGTCGAAGTACTCCCAAGTGCTATTGCGCCACACACTGTAGTTCTCCTGTTTATTCGGTTGGAAAATCGCCACGTTTCATGTTGTGTGACCTTACACATTTTTATCAACTACTCATGCAACTGTATTTAAGTAGGGAAAACTTGGATGTGTTTGATTACTGCCATCTTCCTGCCTCTACGGCTACGTCTGAGCCTGCTAGCATAGCAACATGCTAACACATTTGCACCGCGCGCCAGAGTGTTTGAGTGCACGTACCGACACGGGAGAGGTATGACTCAACTCGTGAAAGTTAATGGTAAGAACATATATTACTACTGATATTGGGTGGCGTGTTCCTTTAAGACATGTGCCTACACCTGCAAACACACACACACACACACTACCAAGCTTACACATTTTCAGGACCACAATGGAAATAAGCCCTGTGGCTTTATTGTGTTTATCCTTTTGATCGATAATGTACAAAGACATTTTATTTATTATTATTTATTTACTTTTTTGTACAGAAACCTAAATAAAGAATTTCAATCAATCAGCCCAGGCTCTGATAACTGGAAACAAACAAAGTGGGGGTAGCCTGCCCCCAAACGAAAACGAAACCATGCATGTGATTTCTCTGGGAATACTGAAGGTGCTACCTCTCTGGTGTGTTTCGTTTGGTCCTTGGTTAAAATATAATGTAATTTTTTTTGCACAAAAGTGTCTGCTAATGATTGTAAACATAAACAAACAAAAACGTGACTTCCCACGAAATCCCTGACTGCGCCTTTAAGGAGTCCAAGTGAACTTGAATTGAACTGAATCATGTTGTACTTCTGAACATGCCAACATTCAGACCTCGGTCATTGGCCCCATTTTGTGGAGATTGCCAGGATCTCTAGCATTCCCCTTCCAAAAATAATAAATAAACTGAGAAAAGTGTCTTGGTATGGTGGCTTGTTTGATATACTTCATTACCAGCACAGGCAGATGACCCCATGCAGTGAATGGCAAAAAACTTTGCCATTATGACAGCGAGATAGCAGCAATGGCAATTTGGTCATTTTCCGCTGGAAATTTTTGGAATGTGCTATCTAGTCTGGAAATGTTTCTGTTGATTTGCCAGTAAAATAGAAATGCCACTTGAACCCCTCAAGTGGAAACTATTGAAAACAATATAGCAAAACCATTAGAGCCCACCAAATAAATGGAATTCACCATTGACTGCCCTGACGGTCCAGGGAATATGTGTTCTAGCTGAACTGTACATGTAACGGTAGTAGATTACCGGCGGTTCTCCCCTCGAAACACACAACAATACAACGACGTAGTATAAAAATATATAGTTTATTAACAATCAAGTTTTAAAACACAGTTCAATAAATAGCCTATGTGAAGTTCGACCCAATTGCAGTATGAGACCAGTATGAAAGAAATGAAGGGCCACAGAATAAATCAATAGCCCATGTAAGTTCACAGCCTGTTTAGAGTATAGGACCAGTATGAAAGAACTGAAACTACAAAACAAATCAATAGCCTAGTATATGTAAATACCACATTTTGGCACCCTCTAGAGGAGGGAGATCTCAGGCTATAATGGGGTTAGGCTCCGTACAGAGGGAACCAACCGAAAAGGGGGTGTGCGTTTTAGCCAGGGGCTCTCCCTGAGTATATGGGCGCTACTAGGGGTTGCCTAAGGCAACCAACAAGGAAGGCTAAAGAGGTAAACTACAATACACAAGAACCACTCACAAAATGGTAATAAGACACAGCAACCTTTTGTAACAAACAAAAAAAACACGTAAGCATATACGTGGTGACCTAGAGGAAATGTTAACACAAGCTGCTACGCTACGGAAAAAAACACTATAAGAGTAGCCAACCTGCAGAGTGTATATATATATATATATATATAACTCGCTAGGGCCTCGCTGCTGACACACGTCAAGGGTTGGCTCCCTCTGCTGGCGACTAGTGGCAATTGTACGTAAACACCTTGGGGTAAGCAGGTTGTGGGTGGAGCCACTGATACTATTTCCCCCCAACTGAGCCTACACTACAAGTGGCAATATTAAGCACTACACACCAAGCACAGCACACAAATTATGTAGATACCCCACACACGTGATAAAGGAACATTTGTCAGTAGGTAACACAATCAAGCTAATATTGTACCAGCGGCAGCCCTTCACTACTTGACCAAACCCTGCAATGAATCACATACAATACACTAATAAAGGAGAGTTGAACTGGGTGAAGGGAAAACAATATATTACTGTCCAGTGCCACTTGTGGCCCAACCCCCAGGATTGAAGAGCCGTCTTTGAAAACAGTCTGGAGTGATACGTCCACCAATGCGCTGTCTCTTTAAATGCGTGGCCAGACACCTCCGTCGGGGATTCCTCTAGTGGTGTCTCTGCCCCCTTGACTGCGAGACAGAAACGTCAATTAAACTTCCGCATGCAAAATCCCAAAACACGGCCTAGATCACTCATACAAAGCTCAAGGTGATGGGGGTTTTACTTTCCTTAACAATGCAAAATCGGGGGCGTTGAGAAGTTTCAGGCTGGCCGTCGTCACGGGAGGAAGGTCGAGCTCGTTCCGGACTGGGAAATAGAGGGGAGACTCGCTTAACGCCAATAGACAGTCAACACAAACGCACACGCATACACAGGCAAGGGCAGGGCTACTTTCCTGTAACGTGTGGGATTGAGAGCGTTGTTTGGGGTCTTTCCAATTCCTTCTGCTGGCGGATGTTAAAGGGTGGCCCCCTCCGGCAGGCGTTCAAATCAGTGTGATCGGTGCGTCCTTCGTGCCGTGCAGATCCACGGTGCTTCTTTTTATGCAGTTGCTGCACCAATCCTCGTTGTTCGTTGATCACTTAATTATTTTGGCCAGCTGTAAAGAATGGCTCACAGCCAACCATGGTAATCACCCCAATTCAGTCCTGTCCCACCCCCCGCATAGTTCAATGTTACACACACACACACACACAACCATCAACCCATCTAGAGTCCAATTTATATGAAGTTCATGTAGGCTTATGGTCATACAGTCTTAGCAATGCATCCACCCTCTACATATACTCACGGCATACTTGCTCCATCAGTCATAGGAGTGGGTGTTGAGTCCCACAGTACCTCTAATAAATGATTTCTGCAGGTATCTTTGTTTCTTCAGCTCCATTTTGTTCTCTACGGTCTACAGATGTCTGTATGTGCTATGTTACCAGCACACACTACCCTGGGCCAAGTTCCATGGTAGCTGCGGTTGGGACTGCGTTGCTTTGGCCTCTGGAATCTGACCTCTGCCCTGGGCTGGTTATTGAGGAGATGAGGGTCTCTGCCAGAGGTGGGCAGCAGTGGTGAGTAATCTCACTCCATCAGCCACCCACAGTACAAATATACACACAGCTCGGACTGGAAGAATGAACAAGCAGGAAGCCATATGTAGTCCAAAACAATGGTCTTCCTGCACACGCTGGAGCACTTGAGAGGATACGGAAGGAAGGCTTCTCCAGTATGTCTCAAACCAAATATATCACTGAATACGTGCTTCACTGAGGCTCCCAAATGTCTATATACTTACATCCGAAAAGAATTTCATGTGAAGTCCTCTGACGCCTTTGATGTGTTAAGCTTTATAAACTGAAGAACCCCAGACTTACTGAGGGCTGAGTGCCCATGTTGGGGTCAAGAGTCCTTTACCAATGCTTGCGTTTAGATTGTGGGACTGACAGCTGAATGGCAGCATTTACTGCTTCACTCTGTGACATCATCAATCACAAGCCATTTCTAAAAGACCCTGATCAATGCTTCCCTGAGGCATCTTTGACTTTGACATGCAGTAGGTTCATATGGGGTTCTGCTATAGATGTTCAGCTTCTAAGCAATGTCATTTACCGTCAGAATTTACTCATGTTGAATATTATTCTTGCAATAACAATGAATACTGTACCATAATCAACTATCTACATTTTGTTTTGGCATGCAGGGTTGTGGTGTTTGACTTTTTGTTTCAAATTAAATGTCTTTCTATACTAAGCCATCTTCAGCAGCTCTGTGTCCATTCTAATGAGCACTGTAGGTGGAAAATGAGCTGATAAGTGTTTTCCCTGGTTTTCCATTCTTCATTGATTTTTTTTGGAGCTGGCATGAATTCAGTTCTGCAATTCAGCAAGAAACACAGGATGCATATTTCTGAAGTTGCTTACCTCTATTGGCTTGCGTGTCTGCTTATTTTATAATCCAGCATCAAACCAAGCATATTACCAAATTTGTCAAAAATGTCTGCATCTAATGTGCACTGTATTGTACATTATGCTATTAGGGTTGGTGGAAATTGAAGAAAGGAGATCTGCCAAATCAGCTAAGTCAAAAGGCTTTTAAATCTAAAGAGCCCAGCATCTCTGCGGAAGCCAAAACGCAGTTAGCATCGACCCTGACCCTTTGTGCGTCAGGAGACGATTGACAGGGGCATCACTCTTTGCTGCTGGAGCTATGCCCACAGTCTTTCACTGAGGTTTTCTGTAAGAGGCTCTGCATTAAAACATGAGCCGAACAGGGAAGCACTCAAGTGGGTCGTAGCACAAAAGCGGACAGTGAGCACTCAGCAACGTGAGCCTCCTGAGTGACATTTGTTTATTGTGATATCCGCGATGGAGACAGGAAGATATTACATGGGTCAAACCCACCGATATTGCCCTGGAGAGTCTAAGAATATGTTTGATATCAGGGCGAGTTTTAAAAGCTCTTCTTCGATGACTCATCTGCCTCAGAGCACTCTATGACATTTAGGACCAGATGCTACCCAGTAAAATATATGGTCTCCAAAAGATTGTGATTATGAAAGGTATAAAATATTTTAGTGTGTGTTAGTAATAAGTAAATTATCTTATTTATGCATAAAAGATTAGGAATCTCACCTTACAGGAATTGGACTATAGGGTGTCTGTACTGTTTCCAAGTTGTTTGATTGTATCATTCTAGAGTAGAGCAATAATCAATTCATTGTCAACTATCAAATTAATGGCAACTATTTTGCTAATTGATTATTTGAGTATTTGTTTAAGGGAAAACAATTCAAACTTCTATGATTGAGGATTTAAAGCAGCCTAGTGGCTTTCAAAGCAGCATATTGTGGGGCAGCCGTGGCCTACTGGTTAGTGCTTCGGACTTGTAACCGGAGGGTTGCCGGTTCGAACCCTGACCAGTAGGCATGGCTGAAGTGCCCTTGAGCAAGGCACCTAATCCCTCACTGCTCCCCGAGCGCTGCTGTTGTTGCAGGCAGCTCACTGCACCGGGATTAGTGTGTGCTTCACCTCATTGAGTGCTGAGTGTGTTTCACTAATTCACAGATTGGGATAAATGCAGAGACCAAATTTCCCTCATGGGATCAAAATTGTGATCAAAATAGTATATATACTTATACTTATTCACTTCTGACACAGAATAAGAAAGACCTGGAACTGTTGTTGCAATCACTTGTGTCAGTCAAGTCCAGACATTTGAAGCAGTGGCTTTGTACTCTCTGAACACTTTAAAACAGACTAAACAAGCAGAGCCATCATCAGGTCAGTGAGGTGTCCAGCAGTCATAGCCTGAAGAGAGCTAACTGTAAGTATTTATGAGTCAGTTGATACAACATAGTAGTATAATTAAATCTTTAAGCAATCAATTAGACCCTATATCCCATCACTTTTCCCAAGGATGATGCCCTAATAAAAAAATCAACTCCTCACACTAGGGATTTATAGGCTAAAATATATGATAAACAATTTAAAAGGACTATTAAGGGAATGTTCTGTCACTCATTGCTTAAAACTTTATCATAAAAAGTTATTTCCTTAAAACAAGTGCAGAGGCACTTTCTCATCTCTATCTCTGAGGCCACTCTTCTTGGACATCTCAATCAGGACCACATGGGGTTTGACATTCAACCTATTTGGCAGTGGGAGATAAGAGCACTTTCTGCACTCAGTAGTCAGACCTATTTTCATCATGCATGGCCAACATTCATTTAATATGCAGCTCACCTCTATCAACCATGCAGTCACGCAATCTTGGAAAAAAAAAGGTTTCATTTACAACCCATGAGGATTATTCACCTTGGGTTGTTGTAGCTGTACTTATACAACATTGTGGTGGAGGGCTCTTTTCAGAATTCTTTTCAAGGATATAGATGCTGGTTAGTTTCTCATTTTTCAGTGGAGACAAACTCAAGAGAGGCAAGCAAACCATTTGTTGTTGCACGAAGGACAAAAATGAATATACTTTTACCAAAAATCAAACCAAAATAAGTATTTTTTTATTTAGCCTATCAAACATGTATACGGCATTTCTTGACAGAAAACATGACCACATAACTGGAAGTAAATTGTCGAAAACTACAATATATAGCCATGGTAGCATTAAGAGTTTAAAGTAATTGCTTTGTGCAATGTGCTTTTTCTCTACTTAATATTTAGCTAAATAGCACTTATCTACTTGCATGAGCTTCTGTGTTTAGGCTGCAGATAAATGCTCCAGGGCATGTGGTTAGTCACATTACATATGGAATCATTGCATAAAATTCTCCCGTCAATGTCAAAATACATTTTGAAGAATGGCAAGTGTTCCTTGCTATTTGAGGTTGCTTATGTAAGAGGTACGCAAATATACAAGTGGATTGGCTAGCATTCTATGTTGATTTCCCATCCACATATTGTGCAATTGTTCATTCTCTTCAGTTATTTCCAAGACAAGTTGATGGATAACTTGCCTGAAGTAAACAAAATCAAATGAATTGCAGTATTGTTTAGTCCTCAGAACAATTAGTGGTTTTTGGCCCACACTTCTTTCCCCAAACTGGTGGGATCTTCAGCCCAGCGCAGAGTCTGGTACAGCCAGCCAAGCCAAACACAACCACCACCATCTGCCACACTTATAATTTATCTCTTGTTGTTACAAAACAAATGGTTACATCTGTTTCAACTCAGCTGTTTGTGTGTGTGTGTTTGTGTGTGTGCAATATCTTATTATCATATAGTAGTAGCTATACTGAACTGTAATGGAATAACAGCGGAATTACCAGGCAGATTGTTGCTTTGTTCCATAACAACTCAAGTAAAATTTGGCAGTGAATGTTAAGGGCATACACACATCAGCTTTACAGTTGTTTTATGGTTGAAAGAATAAACTTGAGAAAGTGCAGTGCTTACATATAAAAGTCTGCCCAGTTCCAAAAGCCTTTTTCAGCACAGGGACAGCACGGTCAATGGGAAGCAAGACATATTTTTACCGCTCTTTCGAACTATTAGAGGTTCGTTGACTTCACTGTGGTGATTCAAAGAGCTGATGGCCAGGAAATGCTACTTAAAGTGATTTCTAACTAAGGCAGATTTCAGTCTTGAATATAGTAGGGACTGTGAGATTACTTTGTGTTTGCATTTCATATAAACAAACTAAAAATAGGTCTGAAATTGCAGAGGATCTGAGTTTTGGAAAGTGTGAGGTGTACAGTTCCCAAAAAGGCTGTGAGAAAGAACTTCAGAATGTCCTTGATAAATTTAAACAGTACACAGAGCTGCAACATGGTACCACTATCATAAAGTGCCTTATGTTTCAGGCTCTTTGAGTGACTGTACTCATTTCACATACCTGAAGAATAGAAATAATGAATATGCAGAGTGACGTTTCAAATGCTCCAATGAACATCATTAATTGTAAAAAAAAAAAAAGGTTAACACAGTAACTGTTGATTCAATGTACAATTATCTTTAAATTGCTGTTGATTTCATTTGGTTGACTTCTACACAAATCTGACTCTAAACTGACCTCAGACTGTGGCAATTGTTTTCTAGCTCCACCTTGTGGAATATATCAAGGGCTAATAAAATCCGGTTCACACAAAACCCTCAACCTACTACGGTCACCAAACTAGAGAGCTCTTTACACGCCCGCATTAAAATCTACAAATATTAACATATTGTCTTAGGGTTTCTGTTTCAGACAATAATGCTGGGTTTCTCCCAACATGGTAGTCTGGTTTGTAATTCATGTATATTTGACTTGTTGTCTGGCCAAGGCCTTCATGTCCTGCTATACCTGCCTCGGTATTTCCACAGTCTAAAGTATGTGCCATTATTTAGTGGTACAGACCCCCAGTAGTGTTGTTTGCTATAGATAATGTAATATGCCCTTGAAACTTTTCAGATTTGTAAAAACATCTTCATGAATCCATCATAGCATTTGTTACAGTGGGAACTGTAACAAACCCAGCCTGAAATGGTCCTTGATGCTAGTGAACAATTGCTGAAATTTGAACTCAATAGCCAATCAAATCACTGCTCATATTGAAGGACTACACATTTAAGAAGTCATTCATATTCATTCAATACTTTAGTCTCTGTGAAGTTTATTAATTCCATATACAATATACATAAAACATTTAATCAGGACAAACACTGTATGTTTATAGCCTGGGAGGACCACTTATTTTCCAGCCTTCCATCTTGGCAACTTTTGTGAACATAGCCAATGTCCCCAAGCCGATGCACGCCGTTACACCTGTAGTAGCACTGTGAGCTGTGTAACACAAACACAAAACAAACTTATGGATAACCTCAAAACATGTAGATGTGAACTTTTTTTTTTTGTACAAATCAAATATTTTGCCCTGCCCTTAATATGAGAAGTTATTATTAGTAGTACATCATCAACTTCTTTTTATGGACCATCCAAAGAAGTGTCAAATATCCTTGTGCTCAGCTTTTGTACTTACTCCGAGCTCCAAGGAATGCTCCAGAGGAACAACCACCGATGAAATAATTTAAAGGGTCATCTGGGGCATCCCTGGCCTGGGCACTTAGACAAGTAGCCATTCCAAAAATTGCCCCAAGGGAAGCTGCAAGAATACATAATGTAAATTAAAAGTCACTTTATCTTCACCTTCAAGTCAATCATTGTGCTAAAACTCATCTCCTTCACAGCTCATAAGAAAAAAATAAATAAATAATGTATGATGTATAATGTGTAGCAAAATCTTCACTTTGCGATATCTTCTAGAAAATAAAGAAGTTGAAGAATGGTGAAGCCACTGTTAGGTTTCAAAGGACAATTCTATGTCTACTGCTTACCCATTGTAACTGTGCCTGAAGTAGCCCTCTGAAGAGCCTCGACAGCAGTTTCAGGTTGGAAAGCCACAATGTGGTAGGCTGAGCCGACAAGCCCTGTGCATTACAGAGATAGTAAGAAGGTTGGTATTCAGGACCAGAGAAAACCAGCCTCGATTTTATATACAGGGTTCCCACTCTAAGTCAAATGTTAAATTCCATGACTTTTCAACAAAAAAAAAAAAATCCATGATTTACTACATAATGATGTTACAATATACTGACCGATGATTTCAGAGCAACCGTGTATCTTTTTTTAGAGCGGGTGATGAATAAATGGGTATTGAATACGGTAAACAACGTAGGGCTACTCAAGCAAGCAGTAAAGCTAATATCCAGATATACATGCGTGGAAATATTTGTATTAATGTATTTTGGCAAGTAATGTTAATTACGCTAATGTTAAAACGTTGGGGCAGCCGTGGCCCACTGGTTAGCACTATGGACTTGTAACCGGAGGATTGCCGGTTCGAACCCCGACCAGTAGGCATGGCTGAAGTGCCCTTGAGCAAGGCACCTAACCCCTCACTGCTCCCCGAGCGCCGCTGTTGTAGCAGGCAGCTCACTGTGCTGGGATTAGTGTGTGCTTCACCTCACTGTGTGTACACTGTGTGCTGTGTGTGTTTCACTAATTCACCGATTGGGTTAAATGCAGAGACCAAATTTCCCTCACGGGATCAAAAAAGTATATATACTATATACTATACTAAAACAAAGTGCCCTGATATTCCATGACTTTGCCCCAAAAATGATTGTCCAATGATTGTCTGGAATAGATATATAGAAAATTCCATGAACCCTGTATGTAATACTATCATTCTGCACCCAGTCTTTGGTCTAGCTGCAACTAACTTCAAGCCTGTAGGTAACGTTAGTTAGTTAGTTTATTAGAAATTACTGTGGATGTTAGATAACTACTCTTACAAGCCGCAGGTGACAACAAGAGTTATCTTAAAGAACACAGAGTGATGTTCAATGTTATATGTTGCACCAGAGGTTGCTGGGTTTCAGGTCAATTATCCCACCAACCGTACATATTTCTGTTATCTTCTATCTAAAGATAAGTTACGTTAACTTTTTGTTAGTGCTACCTTGATTGAAATAACGTTATCGTGTTTGTTAGCATACCTAGCTTAGGTGAGCTAAGGAGCTAGGAGCTAAGCCTACCCTGGCATGTCGCAAGGCCTACTGGCGCTGTTTGCCTCTCACGCTTCATTATTGTACAAAACTGACACTAAACTGAGCATTCGATACAAAACGTACCTATGGCAGTGGCTATCTTGGTAGTAATCCATGTTTTCTGCACACAATCTCTACCCTCTTCTAGCTCCCAGTACCCCATCTTGACTTCACATCAAGGACACCAGTCAACGCGAGAATTCCCAGATACATTCAATAACTCTTTGTAATCTTGGTACTTTGTAATATCGCCCTCTAACGGACTGGAAGGGGACAATGCCGTGAACTGATGTGAACTACTTCAGCCAAAATATCTTTAATCGACTGCCACCTGCCGAAATCTTTGGTAAATTGATCAATTTAATAACCAGCTGTTTGTTTTCTATTAAAGATTTATATAAGTATCAGTTGAGCTCCAAGATATTCAGGTTTCAATGTGTCTGATGTGGGTGTGTTAAGCAGAGTATAGGGCGTAGCCAATTTGTATTATCATGGCTACACGGAAAGACTAGTATCCTAATTTTGTAAGTCACTTTAGATAAAAGTGTCTGCTAGATAAATGTTGTAAAGTTTAAACTCTTAAAATCTTTAGATCAAGCAATGGTGGCAAGTAAAAGCTTGAGTTTTATTCATTCAATTAGTTAATGTATTTTTATTTCATTTACTTTTATCTCAAAGCATGATAGAGAGCCTATGGCCTGACCCCCATATAGCAAAGCACAAGGCAACAGTGGCAAGAACCCATTTAACAGGAGGGCAAAGCCAGGGTCAGACCACATCATCAAAGTGATGCAAAATCCATAGTTCACAAAAGACCCAGTGACACACCTGCTAGAAAACATAGTGAACCTGGCCACAACTTCAGAGAACATTGCATGATATGCTTAATTGTTATGATTAGCGGGTCCTTCCAATTTCATTTCCAATTGTTTAAAAAATTCAGTTTTGGGTGTGCACCAATAGGCCTATGTTTTTTGCAAGCACATCAGAAACTTCAGAATTTCAGAAACTTTTTTGCTTGCAAGCAAAATCTTCTCATGCACAGTAGAAACTTTGTTATGTGACCAGAACATGTTGTGTGGGCACAATAAAGTTTCTGGTGTGTATGCAAAACTTTCTAGTGGATACTCAAACATTTCTGGTGTGGTGAAAAAAAACTGCCCATGTTCCCTCAGGCCCACTGACACACAAACCTTTACACCAAAGATTCTCAGGACATGTCACTACACTGAATCAGAGAAGACAAATGAGACATCAATCTTTCACTTGCCATGAGGACAATGGGGTTTTGGGGTAAGTATTTTCTGTATTTTTAAAATACAAAAACACTTCACTCTATTGTATCTTGATGTCTGGTGTCTGCTTGATACCTGGTAGAACTGGATGAGGAGGGGTGACAGGACGAGAGAGGCTGGCAATAGAATTGTACTTCTAGGTAATCAACTAAATAGTCTTGGGATGGGGATGCGCTCAGGCCCAACCGACGATGATGAATGCATCCATTACATTTAGCAGACACTTCTTGACCAAAGTGACTTACATATGTCAGCTATATTACAAGGGATCACATTGTCCCCGGAGCAACTTGGGGTTAAGTGCCTTGCTCAAGGGCACAACGGTGGAAGCCGGGAATTGAACCGACAACTTTCAGGCTACTGCACGCTAGCCCAGCTCCTTAACCACTACACTACCACCACCCCACCGCATCCACACATTTAGACTCAAATGTAGGCTAGGCTACACTTCAAACTCTCAAAGACCAGGGGGGTATCCCAAGTATGTGGTTTAGTGACAAACCTGGCTAAGTTAACTCAGAGTAAGTAGTAAACCTTCTACAACAAGAGCCCTATGCCGTTGTTTTGTTAGGAGAAGGAAGCCATAGGCTACAGCTCTTCTATTAGGAGGTTTACCACTTACTCTGAGTTAACTTACTCAAAGAATTATGTTCTTTGATTTCTCAAGTGCTTTTAACGCCATCACCCCTCAGACTTGGAGATAAGCTCTTGCAGATGGGTGTGGACGCTCACCATATCCTGGATTACAGATTACCTGACCGAGCGGCCACAGTTCATCAGACTGAAGAGGAGAGATAGACTTCTCTGCATAGTCTGTCTGCCTCCATTCTGTCACTCCACTGTCTGCATAGTCTGTCTGCCTCCATTGATGCCCATTGGGGGGCAGCCGTGGCCTTCTGGTTAGCGCTTCAGACTTGTAACTGGAGGGTTGCCGGTTCGAACCCCGACCAATAGGCATGGCTGAAGTGCCCTTGAGTAAGGCACCTAACCCCTCATTGCTCCCTGAGCGCCGCTGTTGTTGCAGGCAGCTCACTGCGCCAGGATTAGTGTGTGCTTCACCTCACTGTGTGCTGAGTGTGTTTCACTAATTCATGGATTGGGATAAATGCAGAGACCAAATTTCCCTCACAGGATCAAAAGAGTATATATACTACTATACTACTCTCCACCTTCTCCATGTTTGTGTACTGACTGTCCACTGGTCTACTGTTTTTACTGCTACACTGTTTACAGGCTATATTAGCACATATGCATAACCCCTTCCTCCCTCCCACAGCCTGGACTGTGGCCGTACTTAATACTTAAAGGGGTGGTTCAGGATTTTGGACATAGGACCTCATTTCCAAGTAAGCAAGTGTGATATTTATCAGTGGAGACCGTTTTCAACACGTTTCATCCAGTCCTTCTAATTGCAGAGTTAAGGGTGCTAGGCTAGCGCCAAGTCAGCGGTATGTACTAGCCTGCCACTAAAGACAGTCTTACCCACTCCAAAGTACACCCGAGGCAAATAAATTATAACGCCAGACTATCGATGCAAATGTCTGTATTGACAGTGTTATTTCTAACGTTATTCTATCCTTGCATTTCAATGATCGCATTACATTTTGAGGGACTAGTTTCTTAGCAGCGGCGGAATTATACTTGCTCGGTTAGTAGTACTGCCCGAAAAAGTAAACAGTAAAGCGCACTCAAATGGGGATACCTAGTAGTAGCCTTGGTAATATCAGTCCACCGCTGAGTTGCAAAATGACTACTAACAAGTTTAGGGACCAAAGTATAACTATTGCAACGCGATGCAAGGGTAGTTGTATTTCTTACACTATTCTATCAACACAGACATTTACATCGATTGTCTGGAATTTGCCTCAGGTGTACTTTGGAGTGGGTAAGACTGTCTTTAGTGGCAGGCTAGCACATACCGTTGACTTAAGCTAGCCTAGCACCTGCTAACTCTGCAATTAGAAGGACTGGATGAAACGTGTTGAAAACGGTCTCCACTGATAAATATCACACTTGCTTACTTGGAAATGAGGTCCTATGTCCAAAATCCTGAACCACCCCTTTAATACTTAATACTTGACCAATGGCTGTAACCCTATTACTATTGCGCTGATATAGTTGTTCTATTACTTTGTCTACATTATTCTCTAATATGTCCATATTTATTTTATGCTGGTCTCTAGACTTTATTCTTCCACTGTTGGACTTACTTATTTGCAACATGACACTCACTCTCATAGAGCACCTTACCATGCAAACAGAATCACAGGCTCAGTCCCTGCCCTGTCACTGCAAGCGCCTCATACTTAATCATCCATACGCACACTATGTGGATATTTGATTTAGTTTTATTTAGTTTTTTTTTTTTACCTTCTACTGTCTTTATTGTTCAGTGGTGGTTTTTTTTATTTTTATATACTTATATTACTTTTTCTGCAGTAAGTGCATGTGTGATGTCTATATGCTACTGAGACCTTGAATTTCCACTTGGGGATCAATAAAGTATCTATCTATCTATCTTACCCAGGTTTGGAATACCCCCCAGGCCTGTCCTCCCGTTCAAAACCGCATCTCAACACTATTTGTTTTCTGTGTTCTGTTTTATGACTGCACATTTATTGTTCAATTGTTGTCATTTGATGTAATGCCATATTGTCTCTCTGAAGTGAATTTGTTGTTGCACTTTCTTTGTGACTAGTCTTGTGTTATCACTCGGTCACATTTTGCAAACACAGTAGGTCCGGCATGTCATTCTTCGCTTCCAAGGTTTTTCTTTAAGGTATTTTGACCTCTCTTCCAGTATCTTTGGTTTTGACGTATGGAGAGTGTTTATTGCTTCCGGAACGCTAGGATATCCACAGGTTCCAAGCTTGTTGCGAAGGAACTTTAAGTCAATGATCATCTGCAGAAAGCTATTGGAAGCAGGGCAATTAAACTAAAGGTTTGAATGATTTGTTTCAGAAAAATCGCTTCCAGACATGGAGACTCGTATCTTAGGAAGGCAACGGAGTTACTGTTATGCATTTGATGTCAATGAGTAACGTTAACATTAGACCAGGATAGCTAACGTAGCTAGCGATAACATTACATGCCTTGCAAGGTAACCGTTGAGTCAGAGAAACAGAAACATAATTGGATTGACTTTTTCCAATGAATTTGCTTTGTCCCAATAGCGAATGGAATTACCAGCCGTTTTGTGGATGGTGAGTCTCTTTTTCTTAAAGTTGACGTTAGCTGAAGAAGTCCCCAGCTAGCCATACTTCCCAGCTTTAAATTCGTACTGCGTGGCAGTAGGAGACGCTAACGTGGCTAACATCATATCTCAGCTGTAAATGAAGATTGGTATGGTGTAGTTGGTCTGCCCTACGGTTCCTGTGACATGTCTTCACCGTCACCGGTACAAATCAGGGAAGCAAATGCACATTTAGCTGCATTGCATCGGCGGGTTGCTGAGCTGGAGCAGAGACTCGAAGCAGCTGAGAAAACCGTGCGTGAGCAAGCTGAAAGCCTCATCCGGAAAGATGAACAGCTCAGAGCTGCTACTCAAGAAATAACTGAGGCCAAAGACAGGTAAGTTAAGGTACAAATATGACATATGAAGTCTATATTTATGTCGTTGCTTTAGAGAGGATGCAATTTTTAAGAACTGCAATTAAGTGTTAGGATAGATGTGCCAGTGTGGAAACTGTTTGTCAGACATTCTATTCTGGCTACTGGCTGTTCTGATATTCAGAGAGATTTACTCTACTCTCTGAATCTCTCTAGTGTGGTGTTTGAGTATTCTGACCGAATTATCTTGCTTTCTCATTCAGAGAGATATCCTACCTCCATGAAAAACTCTGCCAGTCTGAGGAAACCATCCAGAAGTTTCAACATACAGTAAAGGAAAAGGATGCTCTCATTGGGCAGCTACAGCATCGGTGCCAGCTCTTGGATAACATCTGCAAAAGTCGCCCATTGCTGGACAAGATGCTGTCACACATGGCAGAAGCTGAGAGAATGGGACCTGTTGTTGACTTGGGTGAGACTGCCATCAACTCCTCTCTCACAGATGGTGAGTCCAGCTGCAGTCCCAACCGTGTATCCAATCACAAGGACTTCTCCCTCAGCGAGGATGACATGGATGACCAAGAGCTAGATGGAGTGGTGTTTGGAACCACTGTTTGAGAAAAATCCATTACTTGATTTCAACATTATTCATGGCATGCTGAACCTGAAGACCTTTCCATGATGTGTCCCATGGGTAGGCTAATGCGTCAGATGGCATGGCATGTTCAGAGTCATTGTTACAATGTTGGCTGAGGTTTTGGATTAATTACCATAGCGTGTGTTTTGAGATCTAGCTTTGGTTCTTCCTTTGAAACAAAGATAAGAATGTAGATAGACTAATGGACCTTTAGTGAAAGGATGTAGGAACAGACAGGAATTAATCATACAGATTTAATTCAGATAATATATATATATATATATATATATATTTGTAATATTGTAATGGTTAATTGAATTATTTGTTTAGTAAATTGTTTCAAACAGGACACAATGACATCAAAGATACGGCAAGCTGTTGGCATTCCTGAAAAACTTCTGCCTTGTTGACCATCATAGGTAACAAGGGCAGGCAGGCGTGGCAGTCTGTCTAAAAGTTTTGTTTGTATTGGTTAATACAGTTGGACCATGTTGATTTTTTTTTGTTGCTTATTCAAGAGCTTAATATCAGATTTATTTCTCAGACAGTTTTGGTGACTCATAGTATCTATTTTTATGTTCACCATCAGAATGCAAAATAACAAGCAATGTATTCCAAAACAGTTCAACTTATAACAGCTTTAAATGGATGCATCACGTTCAAGAGAAGAGTCTTCTCAAATTGAGTTGACTTTAAACAACTGTGCAAAGTATAGAATGTAATCTACATGGAGAAATGTAGATTTTGGTGTGAAATTTAAAAATGGGGTAGCCACTTAGGATAGTCTTTGAAGTTCTACTGTATGTTGTAATCTGCTTTGAAATCCATCATCTGCAAAGCATTGAAACTTAAGAACACAATTCAGATTGCCTTGATTGATCCTCTGATGTCTAATTCCCCCATCCAATCTTTGTTTCCTTGATACAAAACCGTCTGCACAACTTGAAGTTCCTTTTTCCAGTTATCTGTTTTGCCATTACTGGCATCTATACCATTAATTACAGAAATGGGATATAGGTCACAATTTGAACTTCTGCATGTGGTCCTGCCCTTTATGAAGAATGCTTCAGTGAAGCAAATTCTATGCAAATTTTATGTTTGCTTTTTATCTATTAAATTGCTGCGCATGATAAGGGCAGTGTTACTAAAACAGCAGTGGTACCTTAAAAAGCTATTTTTGCATCTCTTTTCTGAAGGCTGTGTGTAGTGTTCTGTTTGCAGAAGTACATATTCATGTAATTTCAAATGTAATGTCTGGTATTCTCATGGTAAAGACTTTGTGGTAGCAAAGTCTGTTCTGTAAAGGAGGCCTATGGACAGTTTATGGAGATGTTACATGCCTTCAGCTGTTCAGGTGTAGAATAAAATCCTTTTCTGGACTTTCTGTTGTTGATTATTTATGTAATAAACAGGGGCAGCCGTGGCCTACTGGTTAGAGCTTCGGACTTGCAACCGGAGGGTTGCCGGTTCGAACCCCGACAAGTAGTGGCCACGGTTGAAGTGCCCTTGAGCAAGACACCTAACCCCTCACTGCTCCCCGAGCGCTGCTGTTGATGCAGGCAGCTCACTGCGCCGGGATTAGTGTGTGCTTCACCTCACTGTGTGTACACTGTGTGCTGTGTGTTTCAGTAATTCACGGATTGGGATAAATGCAGAGACCAAATTTCCCTCACGGGATCAAAAGAGTATATATACTATATATATATAACAGCACTTCTGCAGTCGCTTTGCGGGCCTCTATCGGCTATAACCGCACTATGTAAGTGTATGTATGTTTATAAATCATGCAACATATTCTACCTTGTCTGTGGACATTGTTATTTGCCTAGCCGGTGCTGGATAAACAATAAACAAACAGAGGGAAAGTTCTTTGGTGTTGCTTTAAATGCATATGCAGAGGAGGGGCAGCGGGCTACGAGAGAGAGCGGGGCGGGGTAAGGAAAGGCTGCGTGCGTAAAAAGCGCAGCTCAATGGCAATGCAAGGATTTGATCTTATATTTAATTTAAATTAAATTAAATATAAAATATGAATCTGTGACGGCCGATTTTTATTTTGTGGCGCCCCGCCACAGATTAGTCAATGTATGGGAAACACTGTACTTATACTTACTACAGTACTTATACACAGACCAAACATTCAGTTCACATTAGACACGGTTTCTTTTTTGTACAGATGAAAAGGTGGTTTGCAAAGCTGAAGAAATCCACTATGAGCCAATTCCCAGATCAGGGCTATTCAACTAGCGGCCCATTGGATTTTACCTGCGGCCCACCCACAAACAGCCTTCAAATCTGGCTTCCATGACTACGATAAAATCAATAAAATAAAACGAAAGTGCTTGGCTGCAAAAAGTGGTTTGCGCCTCTCACACTGGAATGTCAGATAACCTACCTAGGAATTCCCGCCTTTGCAGCAGTACCGTTTCACTGTGGTTTATTTTACAAATATGAAATATGACAAAAGTTGGATGTTAAAGGCACCCTTAACAACAATTGCTCTCGGGGTCCCCCTTTGGTTAATTAGTCCATTAAACTAACTAAATATGCGTCTTTTGCAACAAAGTATGAACTTAACTCGAAGATCTCCGAATTCCTGTAGCATAGCAGCCTTTTTGCGTTTCTATTTTGGAGAGAGGAAGGCGAGGGGTGGTTTCCTACCCAAAACTAGAAAGTTTGTAGGTCGCTAATCGCCTAGAAGGCAGCTCAATGGCAGAACTGCCGTTCGTCATGTTATTAGGTTATGTGCCATCAACAGGATTTTGGAAACTTTATGGTAAGGCCAAAAAACTGTTAAAGGGTGCCTTTAATGAGTTAATTTAGTCATTAAAATTCTGCTTATTGTTTGTCAGGATACTGTTTCACTGATTTATTTTAAAAATATGAGCTATGACAGAAGTTGGGTGTGAATGTTATATTCCATCCCCTGATACTGGTTTATTTGACAAATAATCTATATGGACCTGCTCTATAAGCACCTTATGTCTGTTTGGAATTGTTTTGAGAGCCTATTGATGCATCTTAGAATAAAGGAATGTCCACCACATCCAGTGTTACTGAACTCATTGAATGTAGCTGGATACTCATGAATACATGTCTCTTATGCCCCCAGGAGAAATTTTAGCAACACCATATATTGGATGGCCCGCGAAGACCCAGTGGTTTTCCTGTCTGGCCCATTTGGTTATGAAGTTGAATATCCCTGCAGTACATAAATGAATCCTATAGGCCTACACCAAAAGAAAATCTCAACTGAACAAAAAAGGTCCAGGTTTAAACCATGTACAGGCAACTGGCAGTGTGGCTGTTTGAACACGAGTTAATGGCTACAAGCATCCCGATATCACTGAAGAGGAGGCCTAAATGGACTTCCGAGAATAAATAAGGTTTAATGAATGAAAAAGTTGTATGGCTGCATGTTTAATATTAAAATGCTTTTCACAGCAGCCATTTCGGATAAAACAATGACAATTGAAACTATAAGAAATAGGTGATAAGAAATGGTTGAGTACAAAGTTAAGGTTTTTATTTATTCAATACAAAACTTTTTTTCCCCCTCCATCCACAAAGTGATTTTTCTAGTTGACAAGACGTCACACATACAAAATAATTTGATGATCGATCTGTGGTTTAAAAGTGCTTGGGAACTGCCCTTCCAGACAGTGCATTACACAGCACAGATCCAAATTACTATCGCAGAAGTAGCTTCCCTCTTCCAATGCAGTTGTAGAAACCTTTGGTACCATCAGGGCCAATTGGCTGACGCAGCACTTCCACAAAGCTGATGGATTTCTTCAGCTGCCCAGGTGACATGGAGCAGCTCTTGTCCGGGAAGAAGGCCTGAGCGGCAGTTTTTCGCCGCTGCACCCACGGGCTTCCCACAAAAGCAGCACTATCCTGTGAATAATCCCCAGAACACTTGATCCTGCTGAAGGAGGAACTGTTGTTGGAGTTAGGAGTGCTGACAAATTGTGGTGTGGCCAGTGGAGAAGTGCCATGGTTATTGGAAAACAGCTTGCGTGGCACAAGGGGGCTGCCAATGGGACTACACAGGGGCTCCCTGTAGGGGTCACTCCGGCAAGAGGACACTCGAGGAATGGCAAGTGGACTGCCGTACAGGGCCTGTGGACGGGTGACCCTCCGGTTCGGACGGGGCGAGGGTGGGGCAAAGTCAGACTCTGAGGAGCTGTAGAGCACCGAGTCCTCCAGAGTGTAGGGGTAGCGCTTGGTCTTGCGGCTTGGCTTTTTGCTACAGACGTCCTTCACACATTCCTCAGAGGATTCCTCAGCGCCGTCCTGGACGGAGGTGGGCTTACGCGTGCCACGGCTGCCCAGAAGCACAACTCGTACACCTTTGCGTCCCTGCTGCTGCTGCTGCTCCTCAGACTGCAGGGCCTTGTAAGCCCTACGTGCTCCATCCAGATACTCATACTCCACCACGGTGCAGAGCTTACGGCCCAGCTCGGTGTGCTTCTTGGCAAACCTTTTCAGCTCCACTGGCAACTCCTTTCCTGGACGAAGGATCCTGAGGGAGGAGATGGTGCCATGGACGTTGAAAATTCGCATGGCTATCTCCATGAGGTCCTGCTGCTCCAGGCCAGGGGATGCGTTCTCCTCTTCTTCGGTGGAACTGTCTAGCAAATTCCATGCCAGCAGCAGTTTGCTTGTGGGGATGCACAGAAGCCAGTCAGGCACAGGAGTTTTCCTTCGTACTTTGGTTCCCTCCTCATTTACCTCCAATTTCTCAGAGGTGCGGGCAGCAGCCAGAGTTGTGCGCCAGTCACGTGTCAACTCCCGGATCTAGCGGGCAAATAATATACACCAAAAATAATTTCAAGCTGTCTTTTTGCTTTGGCATTTGTTATTCTAATGGCTAATTATCTCAAACACAACACAAATACTCAACCCAACATTTCTAAAAGTCATACCTTTTTGAAGGATGTTAGCAACTTGAGGCTTACATAGCCCATCTTGTTCCTTTGCACATGTTTTAACAAGAAGGCATCCTCAGCCAGATTTTCATTAGACAGATAATTCTCCAACTGAGCAGTTATATTCTGCCTCAGTTCAGCAACTGGTGGACTCCAAGCATCCCCCTCCAAGCACTCCTCCTCAAACACATCAGTCAAGTCTGCAGAGCTCCTTTTTTGAAGCAAATGGAAAAAGCTTTTTTTTAACTAATATAACAAATGTCATCTCTACAACAGGCTTTTGAAATTTTTTTGTCAATTCCGTCTGACTGATTTAAAAAAAAATCCGTCTGGCTGATTAATATTTACCCGTCCAAACTATCATTCAATCCGTCATCAGTAGTGAATGGGTGTTTAGAGTCCGGGGACTGCTCAGAGGTACAATCTTCGCACTGAAAGACGTCCGTGTAGGTGGGCGAGGACATGCTAAAGAAAAAAAACAACCTAATCATTAACTTTCCATGTATAATATACATTTCATGATTATCACATGAGCTCTCTTCAATATTCTGTGTATATAATATGTTGCCAACAACACAAATGCCTAAATTACCTGCTGCTACTCTAGGACGGTTTCCTCTGTCACCGCACCTGTGCGTTTGGCTTGTTAATTAGAATTCGAATTAGAACAGTCATCACGTCATGATTGCTAAACTATTGCAGGTGATGTAACAATGTATGTGTTCTATGCCGACTGCAAAGCCACGATGGTAAAGATGAATGACCACGATTCCTTTCCGTTTTACAAATGCATTGAGAAAAATGGTAGGATAATTTCGGTGTATGATCGCCTTCTCTGGATTGCATGTTGCAAAATTCGTGAGCATCCCATAATCGACCATTTTAAGTGAGTCCTAACAGTCACAATTTAGACTGAATATCAGTCTTCAATAAATAACTTTTCCGTAACCAAGACTCATTAAGGACTAATCATAAGTTGACTTGCTTCACACCTTAATTGCATACATATTGCATAGAGTAATTCAAATGTAAATTCCTTTAAATAAAATAAAATAAAAAATACATCTGCTATAGCCTAACCATGATGCACATGTAAGATGGCTTGCAAACTGAATCAAACAGAATCTTCCCATTCTCTCAGCCTACCCTGTGACCTAGAGAAGTCAAAATAGACAGGCATGTTTATCTTGTTTATCTTTATCTAGAACACAGTCAACACTGGAGGAGCCACACCACCCAATAGGAGGCAATGCATCAAAGGAGTACACTCTTAAAACAAATGTGTTGAAAGCAACACAACTTGCGTTGTTTTTAACACATCTCTGTGTCCAGATAGGGACAACACAGTTTGTTTAATTTGATATACAATATGTGTTGAAAATAACACAACTTGCGTTGTTTTTTAACACATCTCTGTGTCCAGATAGGGACAACACATTCGTTTTAAGAGTGCAAAGTGCAACAAGGAGCCAGACCGATAAGTGTTTTGTCTTCACTGTATAGACTATATGGAAGTAAATAGCATAATGGCTGCGTCGAACACTTTTCATTTTGGGGTGAATCTCTTCATAAGCCTTAAAATCTATGCAGCAATCAAAAGGAAGTTTAGGCTACTTAACACCTTAAGACAGCCTTCAAAATAAACAGCCTGTACAAATGAGAAATTTGCTAATCACTTTTGTTTCAGTAATTTACAAATAATTAAGTGTTACAATTTTACAGATTATGTGCAAATTAACAAAACCAGAAAAGCAAGAGTAGTATATTCTAATATTAATTTATGGATTTTTAAAAATTGTTTGTTATATCTTAGGCCTAATTTCTATATGTAAAGTGCTTTGTGCCTGAAAAATATGTTGCACTATATAAATAAAACTTTACTTACTAAGATATGGAAGTGAACAGCATAATTACTATGACATAGGTTTGTACGTATGTGTTGCAGCCATATGCCAGCATAATTAGACTTTTTCCAGACCAATTTTGGAATCTTTGTACAACCCAAGAAGCAGGCCCAGATGATACCGGGAAGACTTTGTCCACTTTATTTAGGTTACAGTCAATCTCTATAGACATTACTCTTTGTTGGCGGATTTGAATCAGAGATCTTAAAGGAACTATCTTTTTGTGTTGTGTACAGGGGTGCAGGTACAGGTAGCCTACAGCCAGGCTGGCAGGCAAAACATCCTTTGAGGTCACAAGACAGGCCTACCACAGTTTTATAGCCTTATAGCCACTGTCTAGAGTGTTTTATTGTATCAATATAACTATTCAAAACAATTATAAAAGCAGGACAAATGGCCTAGAACCACTTTTGCGTGGATGTGGTATTTAGCAAAGAAAAATAAAATATCTATAATGGAGTATTTACTTCCCTATTCAGCCTCAAAATCAAACATACAAAAGAAAACATACATAAAACAAACAAACAAAAATCCCCTATCAATTCTGTGTGAATAAACTGTAGGACAGTCAAATGTTAACGTTTAGGCCTGGTCACGTGCACGTAAAAACAGTGGGAGGAGATTTGATGACGCAAGATAGCAAAGATTCTTTACAACAACCGTCTCTGGAGATAGCAATCTTTTCAGTTTTCCATAACGGCTAACTGGCTTTAGCTTGGGTCACATGTATCACTCTGAACCAATCAAATCAAATTCACTTAAGTGGAGAAGAACAGTCACTTGTCTCATAAACTATCAGTTTTTCGTTTAATACCTAGTAACTGTCGTCATATTTTGAGAAAGATGTTAAAGATCATAATAATCAAGGTCTAATTAAAAAGGACCTGTTTGTTTTCGCAAAATATGTGTTTATTCGTCTTACTTTAGCCACTTCCCAATACGATTCCACAAAAACTAGCCTCTGATGCTAAAGTTCCGGTCCTGACTGCTGTTACGCTTTTTCAGCGGAAGATGGAAATCTCCCTGTTCACATGATCTCTGGTCCCTCTAGAAAAATCCAGAGCAAACATGGGCACCTACATGAGGATGTTGGGAGCGTTGAAACAGTCCTACAGAAGTGGGAATACTCTTTTTAAAAATTGCCTAAGTACAACGGGACAGGTCCTGAGGAGTAGCAATGGAGGAGATATAGTCATAACGTCAAGCAAGGTCACAAATCGCTGTTATTCTTCCTCAAATTTCACGTGGAAATCATCCTTATGCAATGGCTCCTTTGGTAACATCAGCTCATCAATGACAGGAGCGATGCGCTATGGTGATCTAAGCAAATGGAGACGGATTGCAAGTGTGTTTGGCTCTACCACCGAAATTACTGAACATGGTAGAGCCATTTTTGGCTGTCAGCAGAGGAGATACTTCGGCAACCGGGGTAGCGGACTTTCAGGAGAGGATGGAGCCGAAAGCGGTGGTTCAGGAGGGGATGAGACAAGTGGTGACGGTGGGGCAGGTTATGGTTCCCCGCAAATGACTGCTCTTACAACCATGATGGTGCCAGAGGTTTTCCCTAATGTACCCCTTATCGCCGTTAATAGAAATCCAGTCTTCCCTCGATTCATCAAAATTATTGAGGTAAACCCCCTCTTAAAACAGAAATAACCACTTGCAGGTCTAAAAAAAGATTATTCACATAGCCACATACATTTTAATGAAGCGGGATAAGTGTAAGCTACTGTAGCTAAAGGACGCTTGCTGCCTCTTACATCAGCCACACAGTGTGTTAAGTTGGTGCACGAGGACCACACATTTCAAGGAGTTTAATGTATAATCTCCAAGAATACACAAAGTTGAGCTTGTTGTGCTTACTCAGTAATTGTTTTCAGTGTTTAGATAGTTTGTCAGATAACTTTCGAGTTTCAGCAGTCTGGATATAGCCCTATAGTGACATTTGTCATTTTAAAATAGAAAGGATTTGGAAGTTGAGTGATTGTTACAACACATGTGGTTTTGCAACTACTTCATAATTCTTAGGTGAAGAATAAAGCCTTAATGGACCTTTTGAGGCGAAAAGTGAGGTTGGCTCAGCCTTATGCTGGTGTTTTTCTAAAGAAAGATGACAGGTAATAAATAATCTCTTTGATCCTTAAAATAACTATCATCACCTGTTCTCAAATGGCCACATGCTAAC
Organism: Alosa alosa; assembly: GCF_017589495.1. NCBI lineage: Eukaryota > Metazoa > Chordata > Actinopteri > Clupeiformes > Clupeidae > Alosa > Alosa alosa. The sequence goes on along the minus strand of NC_063197.1, from coordinate 23,613,166 downwards.
ATCAGCACCATTTCATTTCTTCACTTTAGCAATGAGGTAGATGTTGTGGAAAACTTGGACGCCATCTACAACACTGGCACTTTTGTGCAGATACATGAGATGCAGGACCTTGGAGACAAACTCCGTATGATTGTCATGGGCCACAGACGGTAATTCTTTTACAATAATGCAACTGCAGTTTTGTGTAGCTTTTGAGTTAACACATTTAGTGTTAGTGCATTTCAATACCCATAAGTAACACAACATACAAAAGTTTTATGTGAGCAAACAAACAAAATGTCTAAATGTCCATAATAGTAAAGTCAGTGTTTTTAACAGCTTGAAGTTAAACAAGTATTAATGTCTTCCTGTAGCATTGAGTACAATGCATGAGTTGATCCCTAGCCATGCATTTCTCTAGTCAAACTACTCATGGCAGGTGTTAAATACTGTGTACCTTTGTTAGAGTTCGTATTAATAAGCAACTGGAAGTGGAGCCTGACGAGCCTCCGTCTCCTGTGGAGTCTGAAGGGGAGGGAGGCCAGCCCAAGCCCCCACGCCGTAAACCCAAACGTGTGCGCAAGGAAGGCTCTGTAGCTGAAGCCATGGAGGACACCGTAAAGGACGCAGACCTGACGGTGGAGCCTGTGCCACTGCCCAAAACCTCCTCAGAGATCCTCATGGTCGAGGTGGACAATGTGCAGCATGAAGAGTTTCAGATCACAGAAGAAGTCAAGGTACTGGCCTTTTGTCAGATGACATTATATACCAGTAATAACATTACTCTACACATTTCACACATTTATACTAGCATATTTGATTCTTATCTTTTACAAGTAAGAAACTGATTAGAATCTCTCTGTTTTGTGTTAGGCACTGACTGCAGAAATTGTCAAGACTATTAGAGATATCATTGCCTTGAATCCTCTGTACAGGTATGTAAAAAGATCCTCATATGCACCAGTTGTGGCTTGATTTTTAAAAAAATACAAGAACACAATTATTTCCAATATTGCTGCTATATTAAAGAGAACATTCTATCTCTTGGTCTTTAGAGAATCTGTGCTACAGATGATGCAGGCTGGACAGAGAGTGGTTGATAATCCCATCTACCTGAGTGATATGGGGGCAGCTCTTACTGGGGCAGAGTCACACGAGCTTCAGGATGTTCTGGAAGAGACCAATGTGAGTGGTCCTTCAGAATGGTTTGTCTGTGGGGGAGCTGTGATGCAAGCGGTAGTATTCCTACCACATGCAGGTTCAAGTGACCTTGGGGACCTAGGTCCGGATCCAACCTGTAGTTATTTTCCAGTCCCATTTTCCAATGTATCTGAATAATAACAGCAAAGGCAAAAACTGCTTCATTGCTAAAACTTCTCAGAAATCAATATGCAGCTGCTAGAAGTGCTTAGGGCTAGATCTTTTACATTTACATGTTGTAAATACAGAAATGTTTCTCTAAATATCACCGCTTTATCTACTGTGCAGATCCCCAAACGTCTGTACAAAGCACTGTCCCTATTGAAAAAAGAATATGAGCTCAGCAAGCTACAGCAACGCCTAGGAAGGGAGGTAAGTATCCCATGTTCGTGTTATGTCCTTGACCCTGACCTTGACCCTGGCATGGCTGTCAAGTCATCCTCATGTTTGTGTGTAACATGTTATTCAAGACCAGTGTTACGCAAGTATTGATTAATTTTCTATTGCAGACATGAGAGTTGGAGTTATTGGATTTAACCTCAGTGGTGGTTTTAACTAATAGTGATTTCCCAATAGTTGGGAAAAGTTTATATTTTGTGTACAGCTGAAATGACAATATCTTGTTTTGTAGGTTGAAGAGAAGATCAAGCAAACACACAGGAAGTACCTTCTCCAGGAGCAGTTGAAGATCATTAAGAAGGAACTCGGCCTGGAAAAAGAGGACAAGGACGCCATTGAAGAGAAGTTCAGGGAGAGACTGAAGGAAAGAGTGGTGCCACAGCACGTTATGGATGTCATTAATGAAGAGCTGAACAAACTCAGCCTTCTTGATAATCACTCCTCTGAGTTCAAGTTAGTGTTAACTAAAGCATTTTAATCTTGCTGTTACTGAATTTTCTTCTGCAAAATGATTAAAGAAGCCAACAATTGTTGTTCTACATGATATTATCTCAGCTAGATGATGTTTTTTCTTAAACATGTTTTGATTCGTCCGGTCTTCTCTTTTTGTCCTGTTGTAATTCTGCAGTGTTACACGGAACTATTTGGATTGGCTGACTTCCATGCCATGGGGAACCAATAGCACAGAAAATCTAGAACTGGGCCGAGCAAAGGAGGTGCTTGAGGAAGATCATTATGGGATGGATGATGTGAAAAAACGTATTCTGGTGAGAAATTACATTAACGAAGTCAGTTGGAACAATTGACTTGGGTGAAAAAAGTATACAATATAATACACAATATAACTTTATGTTCATGCAGTTGGTGTAATTTCATTCATTATTGATAGCTACAAATACAAAATGAATAGGTATATACTTTGAAATTATATATGTGGAACTTATTGTATTTCTTATTTTATCAAACAGGAGTTTATTGCAGTGAGCCAGTTACGGGGCAGCACACAGGGAAAGATCCTGTGTTTCTACGGACCCCCAGGTGTAGGAAAAACCAGTATTGCTCGCTCCATTGCCAGAGCCCTTAACCGGGAGTATTTCCGTTTCAGTGTGGGTGGTATGACTGATGTTGCTGAAATTAAAGGTCACAGGTGGGTTATACTGCACTAGTACCAGCAATTAATGGCTACTACATTTCAGTTTGTTCTGTTGAATAACCTATAACTGCCCTTGTCATTGCAGGAGGACGTATGTTGGAGCTATGCCTGGAAAGATTATCCAGTGCTTAAAGAAGACTAAAACTGAAAATCCTCTTGTGCTAATTGATGAGGTATTTTAGTTGTTGTTACTAGTTAAAACTTGTTATAGAGTTATGCTTATGGTTATAATGCATTGGGATGCTGTAGAAGAATGTGTTGTACACACCACTGTCTGTCAAAATTCTGATAGGTTGACAAAATTGGACGAGGTTACCAAGGTGACCCTTCATCAGCCCTGCTGGAGCTTTTGGATCCAGAGCAGAATGCAAACTTTCTTGACCATTACCTCGATGTGCCTGTGGACTTGTCCAAGGTATCACATGTGCTCCATGATTCTTGAAAAGGTAATCCAATATGTTCAGAACAGTTCCTGTCATCACAACTTATTTCTTCCTTCTTTAGGTACTATTTATTTGTACCGCCAATGTGCTTGACACCATCCCAGAACCCCTGAGAGATCGTATGGAAATGATCAATGTGTCTGGATATGTAGCCCAGGAGAAACTAGCCATTGCAGAGGTAATGGTTGAAATATGTTTAATATTGCACTCAGCACACATGCTGTCAGTGGCAATTTGTTGACAAGTTATTGATTTACTCCTGTGGTCTAAGACAGTCCAGAATAATGTCTCTTTATGCTCACTGAAACAGAGATACCTGGTACCTCAGCTGCGAACCCTTTGTGGACTGGATGAGCAGAAAACTGAAATCTCCTCTGAGGCTTTGAATGTTCTCATAAGGCAGTATTGTAGAGAAAGTGGGGTCAGAAACCTTCAGAAGCAAGTGGAGAAGGTAATATCAGCTTAGTAGCAGTTACGTAAAAGAGAACATTATCTGACTGTTTATTGTACTAAAAAGCCAATTTATTCCCTTCTCTCTGCTTGAAGGTTTTCCGAAAAGTTGCGTTCCGCATTGTGAATGGGGAAGAGACCTCAGTGAAGGTCACATCTGAAAATCTGCAGGACTATGTCGGCAAACCCATCTTTACAGTGGACCGAATGTATGATGTGACCCCTCCAGGTGTCATCATGGGATTGGCCTGGACAGCTATGGGTAAGAAAGCATGACCTCTACAATACAACTATGTAGTCTTTACCAATAGATTCACTTGTGAATAAGAAAGGGAGACATTACAGTAACAATCACTAAAGAACAAAATAAAAATACTCAGCACAGTCTCTGGTTTCCTTGAAAAGTGCAAATAAATAAACAGATTTGACTTCGTTCTGTTGCCCATTGCACTATTTAGTAACTCATCTCCACCTTTGTCTCATTCTCATTCAGGTGGTTCCACGCTCTTCATTGAAACCTCTCTGCGACGTCCTCGGGACCATTCAGGGACCGATGGACCAAAAGAGGGGTCCCTTGAGGTGACTGGTCAGCTAGGTGATGTGATGAAGGAGAGTGCCAAAATCGCCTACACCTTTGCTCGCGCCTTCCTCATGAAGCAGCAGCCTGACAATGATTTCCTCGTCCACTCTCACCTACACCTTCACGTCCCAGAGGTATGCCTCACTTCAGGCACACATCTTTTTAACCTTGAGGTTTACGGTTACTGTCTTCGTACAGACCCTTTTCAGCATTTATTTGCCATTAAAAGCGCTCACACCTTTTTAAAAACGTAAATCCTTGGCTTGGTTGTCCAATTGTGGATGGTATGTACCTATTGCTGTCTTGTTATGTAGTGAGTCTAAATCATGAAACTTCTCTGTAGGGTGCTACTCCGAAGGATGGACCAAGCGCTGGTTGCACCATAGTGACAGCCCTGCTGTCCTTGGCCACCAACACCCCAGCACGTCAGAATGTGGCCATGACGGGAGAGCTGTCCCTGACGGGCAAAATCCTCCCTGTGGGTGGAATCAAGGAGAAGACCATTGCGGTAAGTGTAAAAGATCCCCAGTGGTTGTAGGAGCCACAATGTTGGTAAGCATCGTGATACTATATTTAATTTGAAGGGTTTTTTATGCTGTAGTATAAAGCACTGTAGCACCTGTCCTGATAAGGCGATATTTGTCTGTTGCTGCTAAGGGGTGTGTTTCCCAAAACCATAGTTGCTAATTTAGCAACTTTGTTGGTTGCAATGCAATTTCCCATGGCCAACCAACTAAGTTGCTAACAGGCCAGCAACTATGGTTTTGGAAAACATACCCCTGTGTTTGGTCCTTTGTTTTCATGAGGATCACTGACCAAATTATATTCATTTGCAGGCCAAGAGGGCTGGTGTGACTTGTATGATACTGCCAGAGGAGAACAAGAAGGATTTCTCAGATCTACCAGAATACATCACTGAAGGCCTGGAGGTGCATTTTGTGAAACACTATGAGCAAATCTACAAGGTCGCCTTCTCTGGAGAGAACTGAAGAATGAAGTGACTGTTGTTATCCAATGAACAGATGCCACGTAATCCCTGAGGTGCATCATTGCAGTTAGTTGAGGGTCAATTCACCATCATGAGTTTGTTTGAGAAATGGGCCACAAGGACACGATCACTTGTGTGGACGTGAATATGGGAGTAGGCTGGTAGCTGAATTCTATTCAAATTCTAAGATCCTCTAGCCAGACAGTTGGATCATGATATCGCTGCTACGCAGCCTTGACATAGTTTTTTTTTTAATTATTATTTACAAAGATATGTATGTTGTATTATGATGGAACCAAATCAATCTTCCTTTTTTTATTGATTTCTGCCTTTATTTTGATTGAGTTAAAGTATTAATTTAAAAGGTGGTTTGTCTGTTATTCAAATATAATTTCACTTCTGTGGAAACAACCTTAAATGATTCTGTTGTCAGTGGTCAAGAAATACTATGGGTTGGATTCTTTCTGAAACCTTAACCCAATTTTCATTTAGAGTCCTTACACTGCATTCAATGCCACAAATACTGATGATTAAAAGGTATGGTTACTATTGTTGAAATACCAATAAGAATCAGTTCTGGAGGCAAGATGTTTGTTTTCCCCAGCATTTCTTGTGCATCTTGTTCAAAACCATCACATTTTTGTCCTTAAGCTTGGACAGCAGATAGATAGATATATATAGATAGATATATATATATATATATATATATATATATATACACATACACACACACACTTGTCCTCATGTTTACATATAACTTCCATACATCTTTTCAGTTTCCCCAGGAAAGCATCACCCCATGAATTTTCAGTAAATACCCTACATTATGTTAAATGGATTCAACCATTTATAAGACTGAATTGAGGTTTATCATTACAAATTGGCCAAGGATTGCCTATTTACTGACTCTCAAACCAAGTAGGGGTTGTCTTCCTGAGAAGTGACTTAATTTCCAAAACAATTTAATTACCAACTGATGTAACCTCCTAAACCAAAATACTTGTCCTGGCTCAATAATGAACACCCTTTATGGATTCTTCACAAAAGGGATTGATGGTAAATTTGAGCATCATATGACATTAAGCATCATGACATTAAGCATTTGACTTCAGTCCTTATTTCAGCAAATGGACTTGCTCCAACGCTCACAAGCACATCATTCAGGCATGGCCTAAACTTCACATTATAGACAATGCCTGTGCACCAACAATTTGTTCCACTGCACACCCTTCACAAGGATCAAGGAATACAAACAACAATATTATGTCAATATACAAATTGTCATTTATTAGGCTACAGTTTACTCCTTCTTGGCAGCAGCCTTTCTCATGGCGGCCAGGATGTTGCTCAGCTCTTCCCTCTTTCTCTTGGCGCGGATGTGAGTTCCCACCTGAAGCCAAGCACAAAGTTAGATCATTACATATACTAAGTGTTTAGCAATCCCTGTTTGTACACAAATTACCAAATCAAGTTAAGATCCACAGGGCAAATAAAATGATTCAAATAAACATTTACAATAGTACTGCACAAGATGACCCCTATATCTTAACCAATTCCAGCCTCAACTTCCATACACCAGTCACACCCATATTCTATGTTTGAATATCCTAAAATCTGCAAACTATTACAGCACAAGAGTATTCAAGGTGAAATGAAGGAAAAAAAATAAATAAAAATAAATAATAATAAAAAAAAAGAGTTGGAAAGAAAGACAAAATACCCTTTTCTTGATGAACTTGAGGGCACGCTTGTCCTTGGACACCTTCAGCAACTCCATAGCACGCCTTTCGTAGGGGGCAAAGCCACACACCTCACGGATCAGATCACGTGCAAACTTGGCGTGTTTGGTCAGTTGCTGAAAAACATAGTGAACAATTTTTAGATGACAGAATCTCAGTGGCACGCATAACAGACATTTTTAACAGCAGCTCAATTTAAGGTAGTAGAATCAGAACCTTGATGTCATTAGCAACACCTAGGCCTGCCACAGTTTCATGTCAGAAATGGCTGCTGTAAAAATGTCCATTGGCAGCAAGTGATTCAGAGAAGTTTGCATCACTGCTCCATTAACTAATGGTAAATTAACTAATTCAGAGTCAGAACAGAAACAGAATCTTACCCCTCTCCTGCGGCTGTGTTTGGGCTTTGCAACGTTTTTGGTCACCGGGTGGCCTTTGTTAAGGCCCACTGCCATGGGATACCTAATAGCCATCTCTGTGAAAATAAGCTGTAGTTAGCGAAGAGGCTGACGACAGGCAGGTTAGGTACTTTAAATTGAGGTTGCATTGGTAATGTTGCACTTGCAAGTCTGATGATGCGTTTCACATTGACAGCCTACATTCAATTCAACATCTCGCTACGGAAGCCAGACGTTCACATATTCAGTGCTTCACAAGCACTCGTATTTCCAACGAGAGGCTTACAGTTTACTCCGGACCGTCATCTTTACTACAAAGCATCCTGAAGCTACATGCTTTCACAAGTCGTGCCATTACTAATATAACATCAACGACCAACACTTAGGACATGACTAATCTCTCCACGCATTTCCAAATAGCTGGACATTACATAGCATCTGTACATTCTTCTTCTTTTTTTTTTTCTTTGGCGGTTGACAAACAGCTGCATCTGTACATTGTGTGGTCATAAGTAATATAAGACCGCTCCTCTCGTGTGGAAAGGGGCTAAAGTAAGCCCTTAGCGTTTGTGGTGTTCAGTGTTTACTTTTTTCGATTAGCAGTGAAATACTCTATATACGAGCTTAGATATGTGTCCGGATTATTTTGGTACTTGATATGTGCAAAAAATATATAAGATGATTAAGATATACATTGGATTCCAAATAAACGACAAAGATTTCCAGATTTCATACCTGCTTCTCTAATGGCGTCCAAACCGGAAGGAACGTCTAGCTGCGGAAGCTGGATATTCTAGTCTCAAATTCATGAAATGTCTCAAGAAATGCTAACAGCGCCATCTGTTGATGATCACAGCGTGTGCTTTTGCTTTGTTCGAAAACTACAGTCAGTGGAGATTTGGAAATACTTAGGGATTGCAACTTATAATCTTTACAAACAATACATGTTTGTATTATTATTTAACTAATATGCTAAAGGGTTTCTAAGAAACTAGAAAAAGAGAGGGGAGCATGCAAATATAAAAAACTACAACTTCCATGATTCGCTGGATACCGTGTTTTGATGGGATGCAGGAAGTCCTGGCTGGAGCTGTGCTCCATCAAGAAGAAGGGGGTAAACGACTGGTCTGAATGAGACAGCCTTTGGTGGTAATAAAACAGCATATTATCAATGGATCAGGAAAAGCAACGCGGACGTAAGGCAGCTCTTGCTATAGCTGCCATAGTTGTCCTCGTGGGGATTCCACTGTGGTGGAGAACGACAGAGACCTATCGTGCCTGGTTGCCGATGTCACAAATCCGTGAGCTGGATTCATTGCATCTCCACCTTACTCTGGAAGTGGAGGTGGTATTTGCCCAGGGCACACTTACACCTGATCAACAACAGAAGCTTCCAGTGAGTCAGGTTCGTGAACAAGAGCACCATGTGGATGGCGAAACAGATATGAAGTATAGATACGAGACCAAATACCGCACAGCTACGATCATGGAGGAAGACGCCCTGAATCAGCCAAACGCAGCCGAGGCAGATAAGTCCTTGCACGTCCTGAGTGAGAGTGCTTGTGGTTCTGTTGTTGTATATGTGTTACCTGAATCTTCCACACTGATAGCAGAAGATATAAAAGTGTACGTCGGTCTGAAAAGAACAGCACTGGTCAAATTTGAACTCCGAAAAGCAGGAACAGGATTGAAGGAGGTTCTCTCTGCAATAGACCCTGAAGTGGAGCAGGTGGTCCAGATTATGTCCTTTAGCCATCAGGACATCATTGCAGCACTTAGCAACCGCATCAGACTGGCCAAGATGAGCAGGGAAAGCCTAGTGGACAGCATGAGAGCCTTCAAATCCAGTCCTGGCTATGAGATCACATTCAGTCTGCTGAATCCCAGCCCCCAGTCCCACAGGCTGCAGTGGGACATTGAGGCTGCGGTGCAGCAATACATTCAGCCTTTACTTGACAAGATGTCTATTGTGGCCAATTTCTCTGTGGATTCTCAAATTCTGTACTATGCTGTTCTTGGGGTGAATCCTCGCTTTGACAAAACTGCATCAGCCTACACACTCAGTGCTGACAGCCTTGCCCATGTCATTAACCCAGTGGAAGCCAGGCTGGGCTCAAATGCAGCATCCTCCAACCCTGTGCTCAACTTCCTCCTCTATGTCCCAGACCCCCACCACTCCCCACTCTTCATCCGCGACCATAGGAAATGGGAAGTCCCATCAAATGCGTTCCACAGTCCTCGTTGGGGCGGCATTATGGTCTACAATGTGAATGACATGTACAACAACGACACCAGCTTCCCAGCTGACCTTAATATTGATATGAGTAAAGTGATGGGTGTTTTCTTGGCACAGCTCAGGCTACTGTTAGGAATTCAACAGGTTCATCCCCCCAAAGGCTTTGAACTCCAGGGCCCAGGCAGTGCAGGAGTGGCCGACTGGGAGCTGGACCGGCTTCTATGGAGCCGCAGCGTCGAGAATGTGGCTACGGCCAGTGCGACGATCACCTCTCTTTCCCAACTACTGGATGAAATTGGTAACATTGTCATTAATGACAATATTGCACAACAAGTACTCAATGCAGTGACTTCTCTACAGGCAGCTATTGCTGAGCTGGAGGCTGGAAACTTAGCCTTTGCATTGCAATACAGCAGAGAAGCTATTTTAGCATCTGAATGTGCATTTTTTGATCCATCATTGTTGCATTTGCTCTATTTCCCAGATGATCAGAAGTTTGCTATCTACATCCCTCTGTTCTTACCAATGTGTGTCCCGATACTGCTCTCACTGCTGAAGATTTTTAGTGAGATGCGACAAATGAGAGCTGAGAAAAGAGCCAAAAAAGACTAACAGTCCCTCTTTCTTAACTATACACACATACACACACACACACACACACACAGGTGTGCACACTTGCACGTGCCAACACACACACACTCACACTGTTCAAACTGTTTCCTCAGGTACTGACAGATACATGTAGAAGACACTGGAGCAGAGCCTAATTAACTGTTTGGTCAATGTTGACTCTGTTGTTTCTGTATCTAGGTTTTGTTTGCTTTGTTTGTCTAGGTTTGTTTTGTTTAAATAAATAAATTGTACACTGTTAGGGTCATCCAATACATGCCTGTTAATGAGCGAAAACAAGGTTTTGTTAAACGAATTACCGGAAAAACATGCGTTTTTGTGGAACGTTTGTGTGGAACAGTGTGGGATGTTTCTGATTGAATAATGAAAAACAACCAAAATGGACCACAGGAAAGTGTGGTAGTCGGACATTTTTAGTGAACTTGTAGACCTCTGCAGTTAATATATTGTGTCACTGTTTAGCATAACAATAACTAACAGACATAGTTAATGGTCAAGATTACTATACTAGTTTCCACTGCAGCCAAAGGCAGTCTCCACGTGACCATTTCAAAATTCCTCAATTCATGAAACTGCCCCTGAATATCCAAATAATATTTGCTTTCAATGTCTTTGGTCAAGAGCGAGTTATTTTCTTCCGTTCTCATGGCCGTGTACTTACCTTGAACATGCAGGCTCCCAATTTGATTGATGGACAAAGAGCAAACCAAAGCAAAATAAATGTGCTACTTTAACACCATGGGATCTTGGACGCATCTTAAGCGTCCAAGTTTGCACATCGCAAGATGTAAAACTTAAGCGCAAACATTGATGAGTCAAGTCCGCTCAATGCCCCCATTTACATTTAGGCTACATTCATTCAATTGACACTTTTATCCAAAGCAACTTACAACAATAAGAAATTACATTTAAACTACATTGCAGATGAGGTCTCAGGTAACAATTACTACAACAACAAATAGTACATGTATTATAGATGTACCGCAAAGCGGTACAAAATAAGACCGCCCCCTCAGTCCTGCACATTCTCTCCGCAAAAATAAATCACGTTTGTCAATTTGTCTCCATCTCCTACTTCATCCCCTACTCTTGCTACTTTTGTGTATGTAAATGAGTGTGTGCATGTGTGCGCCTGCTTTTGTGTATATGTGTGCTCTCTGTGAGTGTTTTTGCTTGTGAGTGAGTGTGTGTGTGTGTGTGTGTGCACTTGCCTGCATGTGTGTGTGTGTGTGTGTTTGCTTGTTAGAGGGTGTGTGAGGGTAATGGGGTGTGTGTTTATGTGTGTGTGCGTGTGCCTGCTTGCCTGCATGTGTGTGTTTTTATGTGTGTGTGCATGTTTATGTGTTTGTGTGTATGGGTGCATGTATGTGTTTGTGTTTATGTGTGTGTGCGCTTGTGTGCATGCCTCTGTGTGTGTGTATGCGTGTGAGGCAGTGTGTGCATGCCTGTATGTGTGCGTGTGTGCAGTGGTTAAAGTGGGATTTGGCAGGTGGGGGAACCCTAAAATCCAATGTCGGTGCAATGGGGAAAAATGACTCACCGTTGGACAACATTGAGTATCGTGGTGTAGCAATACTTTTTGGACAAGAATTGCTAGCTTCTTGGTCACCTCTATACGTGACAAATTAACTCACTATTTATTTTAACGATATCATCGCGCTATATCGTTGGTATGAAAGAATATATTTATTATTAATTTATCTAAGGTGGCGGAACTGCGTTCCTCCCCGTTCCCCCCCACTTTAACCCCTGTGTGTGTGCATATGTATGCCATATGTGTCTACTGTGTGTGCATACCTGTTTGTGTGTGTGTGTGTGTGCCTGCAGGTGTGTACATGTATCTTTATGTGTGTGTGTTTGCGTGTGCTCATGAGTATGTGTGTGCATGCATGCATAGTGTACAGTCACTAAATGTGCACATATATTAATTTATTTTATGGTCCCCCATGAACGGAGTTCCACGAAACTTTGCATGCATTCAGAGGGTGAAATAATGACCACTTCAAATTCCATGCAGTTTTGAACCTGTCAGCCAAAGATACCTGCGATTACAATGCCTCGTTTTTGCTTTTTCATTTTTAACTAGATGGCACTATACATCAAATGAGTGGATATGGGATGGGTTGACATGGCCCCTGGAGGCCAACATACAAAATAAAATTGGTCATCCTAGACCCTATGGTTTTCGAGATATTCACAGAAAAACTGTGTCCGGCCATCTACAGGCCAGTTGGTGTACAGTCACTAAATTTAAACAGAAAAGGTTCTGTGTCGTCCTTGTGGGGCTACATGCCCAACAAGTTTCGTGCACTACTGTCTTTCAGTGTCCCGAGAACCGTTGACACAAAAGTACTGAAAATTAATAAAAAAATAAAATAAAAAGGAAATTATAAAAATAAAAAAAGGAAAAAAATCAGGAAGAAAGAAAACTGACTAAACCTATATGACCGCGGCTTCACTGCGCGGTGGTCATAATAAATACTGCTACCAGATTACAGAAGTTTTAGTAATAGTCAAAGTGTAGTAGAAGGAGATAGTGGTAGGCTAGAAGAAGGTGGTAGACTAGGAGGGAAGAAGAGAAGTGCATGGTGAGTGCATTCCAAGTTAAGTGTATTGAGTTGTTGTAAGTGTTTGGAGAGGTAGGCTACTCAGAGTTGGGGCTTCAACAGCTTGAAGATAGAGAGTGATGTCCCTGCTCTGGTAGCACTTGGTAAGTAGTCCCACCATCAGGGAACTAGTACAAAAATAATCTGCAACACAATAGTTTTAGTTGAATTAACATCCAGCTTGAGTCAACTTCACTGACCCAAACTAAATCACCACGTAACTTGGGTACCACGATTTCTCTGAGCATGTAGCCTGTCACAAAGTCATGTTGGTTCAGCCAACTTTCAATCATATCAGTTTAGAGTGTGTGGACCAGTACAGGCCCAGGGGCCAAGCCAATACTCAGCCAACATTCAGCTTTATCAGTTATAGTGTGTGTGGATCAGACCTGGGCCAACAGAAACCAACCTGGGCCCAGCCAGAAGTGGGCCAATACTGAAGCAAGGGAGTGGCCCAGAGGTGGGCTAGACAAATGTTATTTGGGCCTTGTAGGCCTACTTAATTAATTATCTGCAGGGGTTAGGTGTTGTTTTTGTTAACATAAAAACTATCATTATTCATATTTCATTTTGTTAATGATATTGTTGTTATTATTACTATTATGCTTAATGTAGGCTTTTTCATCTTTATTTGAAAATATCTTTAATTAATGCAGTTTTCATGTAAGTCGATTTGGACAAAAGCGTTTGCCAAATAGCATCATTCGATGCAAGATATCTTGTTGACGGACCAATATTTGTTCTTTTACGCTATGTTGTTATGCAAAGTTAGCTTAATGGTGAGATGTGTACACATATCCTTGATAATCGGAGATTTTCATTCATAGCCTGTTGTCAGATGTTTTTTTTTATAAGTGGGACGAAACGTTAGTGCTTTACTTGGCTTGAACCGAGTCAGTGAACGAACGACTACTATTACCATCATGCACTACGGTGAAGCATTTTGGCGCGGTGCGGTCGCCGCTCTATTTCGGCCATCTTGCATTTGGGGTCTTTCAAGTTAGCCTGTTAGCTGATCAGGAACGTTAAGGTAGCTAACGTTACAGTCAAAAGAACAAGGCAGTGGTTTCATTCATAGACGTTGTTGTCTGACAGATGTGTAAAAACGACGTGTCGTTTTACGCGCATCACGCCTAATTTTCTGTAAATACAGTTACAGGTTTCAGGAAAGTTTGAACGACTTTGGAGCGGTCTTGAAGTTTCTTGGTGGAGAAGAACATTTGATATGGCGACTGCAACTCCTAGCCGCGCTGAATCTAGCCGGGGTGCCGCAACACCGCTGTCCCCAACGCGTATTTCGCGCTTGCAAGAGAAAAAGGAGTTGTCACAATTGAATGATAGACTCGCCGTTTACATTGATCGTGTTCGGTCATTGGAATTGGAAAATGATCGTCTTATGGTGAAAGTGTCCGAGAAGGAGGAGGTTACTACACGAGAGGTACCTTGTGTTTTTTATTACACCATGTGTAAGCTAAGTACCGATAGCTTGCTTTCGAACATTAGCCTAGTGATATCTCAATGGTCTTACAGCCTTTCTGCTTAGCATAAAGGTGCTTAAGTTGAATACAAAGCGTTAAACGCGCGTGTATTCAACTTGATGAATAAGATGAGATTGTCTACATAGTTGCTAGCAAGGTTAGTTGTCATATTAATGTAAGGCACGTTTCATTGTTCTTGCTTGATATGGAAGTTGCCGAACCAGCTCTCGCCCATGGTTTGGGAAACGGCTTCTTTTCAATTAGCAAGCTAGCGTAGAAGTAGCTACTAGTTCTCATTGAGTTTTGAGTTAACGCAACAGCCTTTGGTCTGAACCACAAGCGGACAACCTGCTCGCTGTAGGTGGCCAGCTGACATTAACTCAACTATCTGTTATTTCGCGAGACTGGTAACTAATCGGAAGATGAATAATACCTTCTGTAGACCCACTCAACGGGATAGTTAGCGCTGTTTAAAAAATCCCGCGGGTAGGAACCAATTAGTTTGGTCTTAGTTTTAAGAGTGTTGTCATATTATGGGCACATTGAAGGTAGCTATCCTAGATAATAAAATTGCCATTGATATACATGGTTAACTTCAGCAATGCAGGATTTGAGGCCCAATCTTATGTAAATGATGTTAGATCGTCCTTAGAGTTATGGGTTATTTAGGGTGTTTTCCATGGTCCGGAAAACATGTGGCAGTAATTGCATCCGTGTGTGGTGTTAAATTCCGGCAAAAATAGTATGAAATATGTTACAAGTGTCCGGATTAACTTTGATACAAAGGTATGCGTGGTATAGCTTATTTCGCCAAACGCGTAATGTGTTACGTGACTTTAGATTGCCCAACCGAGGTTTTATCACAATGTAATATTTGTAATAACGCCCTGGAAACCCACCCTCAGTTGTTTTTGATGTAGGAGGGGTGACGTTACTGTATAGGCTTCTACTAGTCCCCTCGCTGACTGGCAATGTGCCATATGGGAGTGCCGGTGGGCAGTTCGAATTTGAATGTAGCGATAGCACGCGATTGCACGAGGATGTCGGGAAGTGAGCGAGTTCTATATTTGGGGTGTGGTACTTTGGGGATATACTTTTTATGGGATGCAGATTTGTCAAAAACTGAGATTAAAATAAACTCATCAAAACTTTTGTCCCTGTTACACAATTCATGTTCAAATTGATGCGTGCTTTGGGAATTTTCCAAGTGTATATGTTTGTGTGCATAGTAACTTTCTACCTCTTCTCTGAACGTGCAACCCGAATGAGAAAGTAAATAACCACTGGGGATGAAGGGCAATCGATTTAAGGCTCGTCACTTCCCTTTTACCAGGTTACAGGGATTAAGGCTCTGTATGAGGCGGAGCTTGCGGATGCCAGGCGTGTCCTTGATGAGACTGCACGGGAGAGGGCCAGACTACAGATTGACCTCGGGAAGGCGACAGCAGAGCTTGATGAGGTCAACAGGAAGTGAGTAACACCAGTCTCATTCAGCTTTCACAAGCTACACAGTATTATAAACCCCAGAGGCATCCTCTAGATGAGGAAGGCATTTTTTTTTTAAAGTTCAAAGAATCCACTGTGTCCCAGTAATTTTCACTTTAAAGCCTTTTTAAAGTTTCACCTATGTCTATCAGTGTTGCGCGGTCTGCCCGAAATTAAGCGGTTGCCCGCGGATGAGTCATAAACAAGATATTTTAATGATATTCGGGTCATTTGCGGGCGGGTCAGTTAAAATTAAATATATATTTTCTACAAATAGGCCTACTTAAAATATCACGAGAAGGCTAGCATCAATACAGTAAAGCATCAATACAGTAAAGTCAACAGTAAAGAAGCTGAAGACGTGAGTTAAAATAATAAAGACACCCCTTCAGGAAAAGCGATATAGGCTATGGGAAATATTGGGAAAAGTTCTTAAAGAAGATGACAGTAGTACAAGTTATGGTCTATGTAGGCCTACTTCTTGTGAAGCCATTTAAAAGTATGACAGCCAAAACGGGCAGCCTGCAGGAATATATGTTATGGCACAGACTACACAGCCATATCTACCGGTATGTATAGGTTCACAAGATGCATAAAAGTTACCTTAGTTCGTTGTGTTTGTGACTTTAAACAGTGGATGTGCTTTAGTAAAGCTTTGTGCTTCATTCAGCATTATAAACCAGTTCTTGCGCTAATGTTTTGACCAGCAATGTATCTCTCTTGCCTACCTTGCCTCACCATTTCTGTTTTCGAAAGAAAGATGTATGTCCATGGCCTTCAAATCTTATCCTAGTGTTCTAATCTTTGGTGGTTGCGTGCGTGCTTGCGCTCTTATTCTCATTCTCTCTCCTGCGCAAACATTATGTCCTGCATGCCTACTGCGTGTAGTTTTACTGCATAAAGTTTCGCAAATAATAAATTAGTTTGTTTTACAGAAATGGCCTACTGTCACACTGCATGCAGGCTATAACCAAAAGCACACATTTTGTAAATAAGCGGGTCGGGTATAATTTTGTTCTAATTAATATTCGCGGTCCGAGTTGCGGTCGGGTTGATTAAAATATCGGGCGACCGCGGGCCACTTGTGACCAAACCCGCCTAACACTGATTTCTATACAAAATGGCCAAACTGTTTTGAAGAATGAAGCCTTCACTACTGGCCATGTGAAACAGCTTGATCGTCTTGGCTTAAAGGACCATCCCATCTGTCTTTGCTAAATACAGGGGGCTTTTGGAGGTCACCAGCTAATCAGATCTTGTCTCTCTGTAAAACGGCTAGTTAGAGGATGAGCCATTTTGTCATGCATTTTGTATTACATTATTTGGAACTTTCAATGGTATTGAATAATGTGGCTTTGCAATTACATTAGCAATGATTTATTTTAATGGTGTGTATATATATTTTTTACAGTCAATACTGTTTTTATGTCTCATGTTAATTGCCGGTGAGCTAATATGAAAAATTCTATCTCAGCTACAAGAAGAGGGATGGAGACCTTGTTCTGGCCCAGGCCAGGATTAAGGAACTGGAGGGACAGTTCAACCAGAGTGAGGCCGCCCTCAACACTGCACTGAGTGAGAACAGTGCCCTATCTGCAGAGATTGCAGATTTGAAAGCACGGCTGGCCAAGGTTAACAGATCAACTTTTTAACTGCATTTCACAGCATTTTAACTTGTGTTCTCTATACAAAGACTGTGGCCTTTCTTAAATTGAGGGCCAGTCCACACAAACGATGAAAACAATATTTAGGGTCAAAAAGGTGTAAAGGTTTTGTATTTTTTTGGCCTTTTGTCCACACAATACCAATGTTTTAGGAGCTCTGAAACACACTTTTTTTTTTAAAACTGGGTTTAGAATGGAAATTTAAAATACCACCCTGTCGTTGGTGTATAGACAGGCAAACACAACTTTTTTAGAACGCTGATGTCACAGTCCCATCTCTAACCTCACGATAGAAACGCTGACGAAACAGCCACACCCCTTACCTACTTGGCATGTCAGTGTCTGTCAAGTCAGTTTGTCACATTAAAACGCTTATCTTTTGATTTCCGTGCAAGCAGCATCAGCCTTTTGTAGCTAACTACGTTACCGTTACTGCAAGGCCAGTATTACCTGGCTCTAGCATCACAAACTAATGTTAGTTCCCCAGTTTATCATGGTCTACACCAGACATTATACCGACCTTAAAAGGACCAAAGCATTTTCACATATTCTTCACAAACTTTTATCTTTACCATAGCGCTATGGTGCTATTGCTAGTGACTCATACTTGCTCAGAGTAGACTTACACATGCTCCAGGTGCTGTTGTCTCTTCATCGTAAGCTTGTGTGAAATGTCTACAGAATATGTACTACAACATTTCCGCTCTGTTTTTTTGTGTTTCTGTCAGGACGAGGATATTTCTAGAAACGATGTAATGTGGTCACAAACGTTTTTGAATATGCAAATAGAAATATAATTTTTAAAACATTGTTATTGTGTGGATGAGGCCTTAAGCTTTCAGTTGTCTTCATTGTATAGACATATATGGGATGATTGATGTGGTAGTAAGTTTTGAGAAATCTGTTCTCTGCCCTGTCTAACTGAAGTTTCTGTGCTGCTGTACTTGTTATCATAGGCTGAGGATGCTCATGCAGTTGCTAAGAAGCAACTGGAGGGTGAGACTCTGATGCGTGTTGACCTGGAGAATCGCTGTCAGAGCCTTGCAGAGGATTTGCAGTTCAGGAAAAGCATGTTTGAGGAGGTGAGACATGGCTTTCTAAAGCAACTCTTCACCTGTTAAAGTCCACGTCTTTTGTACGTTTGGTAGTGTGATGACCATAGTGATGAGCATGTAGACACACGTTGCTGATTTTCCAATGGGGTTTTATGCAGGAGGTGCGAGAGACCAGGCGGCGGCGTGAGAGGCGCACTGTGGAGGTGGACAGCGGAGTGCAGCCAGACTACGAGTCCAAACTGGCACACGCTCTCCAGGACCTTCGCAGGCAGCATGAGGAGCAAATGCAAATCTACAAAGACGAACTTGAACTCACTTTTCTGTCCAAGGTACCATATTTATAATGTTCACTGCAGCTAAGTGGAGGTGCTTGTGTATCAGACATTGTAATATTTACTTTAGTATTTAATTGGTAATTAAGGCATTTCTACTAAATATGTCACTTGTAATTTTCAACGACCCTTTACATAAATAGCCGCGTGTGTGTGCTTAAGAGAGAGAGTTGTCTTTGTACACTAATGCGTTTTTGTCTTTTGCAGCTTGATAATGCTAAAGTATCATCTGACATGAATGACAAGTCCCTGAGTGCAGCCAGAGAAGAGGCCCAGGAGTCTCGTATGCGGATTGAGAGCCTGTCCTACCAACTGTCTGCCTTGCAGAAGCAGGTACCTGTTTTTTTTTGTCTGTGCTAAATGGGTATTGAAAATGTACATCAACAGCATTTGTTATACTCCTGCTCTTGAGGCGATTAAGATGACTACTGGTTGTGGGGCTGAATTGATTGGAAAAAGTGTAAACAAAATGTGAAATGAAACCTATTGCCACCTTGCTGGGGCCTCCTTAACTTTCCACTATCTCAAATTGCTGTTCAAAAACAAAAAAAACAACTATTTTAATAAGGTAATAGATTGAATAGATTCTTATGATGGGTGTTTTGATGGTATGATTGATGTGCTTTGTATTTTTGATTTATGTAGGCAGCAGCTGCAGAGGACCGTGTCCGTGAGCTGGAGGACCTGCTGGCTAGCGACCGAGACAAGCACCGCCGGCAGTTGGATGCCAAGGAGCGCGAGATGGCCGAGATGCGAGACTGCATGCAGCAGCAGCTCAATGAATACCAGGAGCTGCTGGACGTCAAGCTGGCTCTGGACATGGAGATCCATGCCTACCGCAAGCTTCTGGAAGGCGAGGAGGACAGGTCAGTATTTAGACTTGCTTGGTGCTAGAGCTGCGTAAAGAGAATGTATACCACAGATATAAATTATTGGTTATTTATTACAAGGTAAGGGGCGTTTAGGTTAACCTCCCCAACAGTATTAGCATGGAAAATCCAGACCCTCATAATCTAGAAAGATGAAGGGTCTGGCAAAGAACAATGTAATGGCCCAACCCGAGGGGCGGCAACAAGCATGCATTTAAAAATCTCACTGCACGCAATTGGATAACACTAGACCATGTTTACTCTGAATTATTTCGGACTTCGACGCAATCGGATAACACTACGACCAATGTGTACTGTCCTCCAACGTTGCAGCGCTGTCTTAATCAGTTTAGCTGGTTTCCCAGAATGTTGGGGTAAAAGTAACGTGCATCATTGCTCTTTGCCAGAGTGTCTCGCAGAGACAATTCCATTGTGCTCTCGCGAGAACTCTGGATTTCCAGGGTACAACAGTATAGCTTGTTTGGGGGAACTTTGATTTTTATTCAGCTGACTTAAATAGCTAGACAGACATACATACTTTATTGATCCCTAGGGGAAATTCAAGAATGGGCAGTGTTGGGGCTTGCAATGATCTCATCTCAGTCAGGGTTGTGGGAGACAGACGCTAAATCCTGTCAGTCTGGTAAAGCCGGTACACTGCAAGGCTTTGGATTGTCTATAATATCCAAAGGCACATTCCTGTCTATATATCATATTTGTTCATTCTTGCTGATGTGCTGTTGGCAAAATGGAAGACACATTTGCAGTGACTTGAACAGAAATTTAGCCATTAGACATTTATCCCGATGTGTTAATCAGTCTGTCAACCAATGAAGTCAGATCATTCATGCTAATCACCAGTGAATAACTTCGTATGAAAATCGTATTCAGATTGTTTACAAAAAAGTATGTACAGTAGGTAGCCATCTGCATTAGGTACACAGGGTCACATTTTGCAACCAGAGCTGATTATAAGCAGATCAGATGGTAGGCGTCTAGTAGACCAGTGTAGATGCAAGTTGTTAATAATGATTACTCCATAATGAGGGTTATTTTATGATATTACAAATGTGTTTCAAAACATATTTACATTGAAATTGAAATCTTTAATCTTAGAGTATGGATTATGTGTTTGTTCCCCTCCCTCCAGACTGAAGCTGTCTCCCAGTCAATCCTCCAAGGTCATCGTCTCCCGTGCAACAGGCAGCAGCAGCTCCTCTCGCTCCTCGCGAGTAAAGAGGAAGCGTGTGGAGCTGGAGGAGTCTGTAACCGTCAGTGCCCCCAAAATTCACATCAACCAGGAGGCAGAGGCCAGCGGCAGCATTACAATTGAGGAAATCGACATGGAGGGGAAATCAGTCACCCTCAAGAATAACTCTGATGAGGTATACACATGGGTTATATTCCAGATTATGCAGAGCTTTCCACAGGTTGTGTAATTATGGTTGTCAACTATTACTCTTAGTTTGTTCTTTCACTGCAAGTTCTAGGTCAAAAATTAAAACATTTTCTTAATAGTAGTTCATGTGTACCTTATAGGACCAGTCCCTTGGTAGCTGGAGGCTGAAGAGGCAAATTGGTGATGAGGAGGAGATTTCCTACAAGTTTAGCCCCAAGTACGTCCTCAAGGCCGGCCAAACTGTGACGGTAAGATTGTAGTTTCCACAACATAACTTCATGCTTTTGCATTATTTATGAAGTTTGCAGCTTGGTGTGTTTGTGCTTACAGATCAGCATTCACCTTATCAGGATGCACAGTATTCTGGATCCATGAAATAACTGGCCTTAATAAATAAAAATCTGCCTGCCTCTATGGGAATTTAACACAGGGGTGTTTATACTTATGCCCCCTGTATTTTAAGGAAGGACATTTATTTATTTCCGATACATTATTAATTCTCAAAGAAAATTGGTGTCCTTAAAGGTTGGATTAAGGCATTAAGATCAATTTCCAAAAGATTATTTTTTTTTATTCCTCTTTTTAGTCAACTTTAGCATGGGTTCATAACTTATTCTCACCACTGTATATGTTTGATGTATAAATTTAGGTAGAGGAATTTATCAGTTTGTGTGCGAAAACACAAGTACAACTCTTGACTACGCTTAGAAAACACCTAATTGCCTAACTTTTGAAGTGAACAGTGCTATTACTTTTCCTGGGTTGACATTCAAGCCTCTGACTGAAAGCAAAAGCTGCTCTATGTGAAATCTTTAGGGCAGCCGTGGCCTACTGGTTAGCGCTTCAGACTTGTAACCAGAGGGTTGCCGGTTCGAACCCCGACCAGTGAGCAAGGCACCTAACCCCTCACTGCTCCCCGAGCACCGCTGTTGATGCAGGCAGCTCACTGCGCCGGGATTAATGTGTGCTTAACCTCGCTGTGTGTGTTTCACGGATTGGGATAAATACAGAGACCAAATTTCCCTCACGGGATCAAAAGGGTATATATACTTATATTTACTTATCTCTTGGTTTGTGCTCTTGGCAGGTTTGGAGCAGCGACGCAGGGGTGGCACACAGCCCGCCCAGCAACCTCCTGTGGAAGAGTCAGAGTTGGGGCATTGGAGACGAAGTTCTCACCACTCTAGTGAATTCAGATGAAGAGGTATGGTCACCATAATGGCTGGAAGATAGGACACTGAATTGGGTTATCAACTCCTCAAGTTGGATTTTTTTTTAAAATGGAAAGTTGAATGTTGATTGAATTGTCTTGTTTTTACTCTATTTGCAGGAGGTTGCCAAGAGGACAGTCACAAAAATCACAGAGGAGGTGGAGAATGGTGATGAAGAAAATGGAGACTATGATGAAGATGTTTTGTACCAGCAGGTAAGTTTGTATTTGCTGAAAGGAGTTCTAACTGAAAGAGTCCTGTATTGCATCGGAGCGGTGGTAGCACAGTGGTTAAGGAGATGGGTTAGCATGTAGTAGACTGAAAAGTTGTGGGTTCAATTCCCGGCTTCCACCGCTGTGCCCCTGAGCAAGGCACTTTACCACAAGTTGCTCCGGGGACAATGATCTTTGTAATATAATTGACACCTTGTAATATAACAGCCGCTTTGGATAGAATCCTCTGCTAAATGAATAAACTAAATGTACTAAAACCTCCATTTTTCTTTGTTTTAGGGAGATCCAAAGAGGGGGTCCAGGGAATGTGCAGTCATGTGAAGAGCGTGGAGACCTCAGCCCAGTTTTTCTCTTACAATCCTTTTATTCTGTAGAGCCACTATTTTTGTATACTTCAGTCCTAGGATCTTGATTAATCCCAAATACCCATTTGACTTGATTAGTTTTTTTTCTTTGTTTGTAAACGGACCTCATTTCCAGGTTATCTTGAACAATTGCAGCCATTATATCAAAATGAGTGAAAATGGGGATACCTTCCATATAAGTCTCAGTACTTTTTGAAGCAGAAATTCATGTTTATGAATGAATTATAGGAATCACACTTCCCTACCGTCAAAAGGCCTCGCATTAGTGTGCATCACTGCTGAGATATTGCCACACATCTCCAAGTCCTTTAAGCTCAGAATTGTTTTCCATCCCAGTTTGTAGTGAATGACGGCCAGTTAATTCTGTAATGAAGAATCTTCAGTTTCAATCATTACAAAAAAATAGTACAAAAACAGCTCAGAACCTCAATGAGCACCATTGTGTAACTTGCTGAAATTGTTTATTGTAATTAATGGTTATGCAAATCGTGACAACATAGAGGTATTTTGTGAAGTCTTTTATATGGCTTGGAGAGGAACTCAACCTCTATCATGTATTGTACAGTAGAGTGTAACTGACAGCTGATGCATTGATGCTTTTTCTTTTATAGATAGAGAGGCTTTGCTGATCAGATGAGCAGGGTGGAAATTTAATGAAATTGGTACTCTAAAATGGATTCATTGGTCAAACATTTCTTAAAGTATTAAGATGCAAATTATGTGCATGCTATACCCTAGACTCTATACCATAGGTATAGTGTTTCTGTCCCTGTCTAACACAAGTAAATTGCTTGTCAGTGGTAATTTAGTCTGCCGTTTTATGCAAAATTAACATTGCAGCGGTATTGTTACACCAAAGAAAAATTTAACAGGAATCGGTTTTGTACTTTCGATGCTGAGCTTATTATATGTATGTTCAGAGATATTGAGACAGCGTTGAGTATTTGCCTTATAAAAGAAAGTGATCATTGTTTGCAAACGGTATGAGGGCAACAGGTGTACAGTTTCAGGGTTAAGTTTGGCTTACCTGTGGGGTATACTACGAATCTCGATTAGTGGGTTAGCGAGGTATGTTGTGCTCAAAGCCAGGGTATACTGTGACACGAAAGTGGATCTGTTTTAGTGTCACTATATCACCATGGTATCTTATGCTGTCAACCAAACCTGGTCGGGAGGAGGTTATGTGCTAAGTTATAGCTCAAATCGTGTAATCTACTGCCCACTGACCAATCAATTATCTTAAAAGTTATCTCATATAGGATTCTGTCATATATCTTACAGGTGGAGCTCCGCCTCTACTAACATTTTGGATCTCGAATGCACATTAATAGTGCTGTGCGTGCAAATATCCCACTATGGACGTGCATACCATACAACAACTGATTGATTGATTTGATGTTATATGCTAGACACAAAAAATGACCGCAGTGTAGATCAAGCTATCGCTCATGAATGCGGAAGTAATTGTCTTTAAGTAGAGGCGGTCTTGTGCGTCTGCATGTTTCACGATTGGCCAACGTCAGCTGAGCCAGCTGAAAACCTAGTTTGACAAATAAATCATATATCTGCTATCGTAGTATCACTTAACGTATACCCCCGAGTCATGTGTCTAACGTGCTTCGTAGTATACCCCACTGAAAAGCTTCTCAAGCCCGAGGTTAGTTTCCACCCAGTTGGCATCTGATGCAGTTATATTATCAATTATAATAACTAATGATGTGTATGTTAAAATGCAAATATTGTTTCTCAGATAAGTATTCACAAAATATATCATGGTAATATTTTGAAAAAAATATTGAAATCTGCTAGCACAATGCCACTCACTCCTTATGCCTTCATTGAGCACCTGTAATGTTTGTACTTGCGTCTGATAGATCTGAGAAATTTAGTTTTTGTTTTAAAGGGCAGCTTGAAATGATAATGGGAACAGAAATGATAAGTTACACTCATTAGGAAAAATAATTGGCTTTAGCAATTAAAAAGCAATTGATACTGTGCTGCTGCTAAATTGGGTACAATATTAAAAAGAATCAAGTACAGTATAGTTGTTCAGAAGCTACTTTTGGAGTCTGTGACATTTGTATTTGGAAACAACTGGTGAAACTCCATAAAAGGCTTATTGGATGTATTTGCCATATTTTTTCCCTCAGTCATTGAGGTCTGAGAAACAAACTTTTAAACGCTTATGATTGCAGTGCTTTGCTATGTTTTCTATTTGGATATTTTAATCATTGTTTACACACCTATCCTTTAAAAAAAGTTCTCTAATGATGGTAAAGTAACTTAAAAATAAATGAATTGTAAGCGAGCAGGCCTTTTAATATAAGGCATATTTTGAAATTGAAATATATGATCAGTATGTATTTGCTCCTTCAGTCTGTCACACTTGTTGGTTGAATTGTTTCTAGAAAGTGATCCTGGACCAACTGCAGTTATGATTTAGGTATCAAGTCTACATACACTGTCCTCAGCTGTTCTTCAGGTTTTTAATAATGTGACTGACCAATGTGACTCAGAAAGCTTACAAATGAATACTTTTAATGAGGAAAAATGTTTTAAGCAGAGCATATTTTAAGAATTATTTTCTTAACTACCCAATGTGGTGAGCCGTGCACTCTTGAAGTGCAATAATGTGATTTTGTGGCTGTGTAGTTTTGAGCAGTATTTAAATTTATACAGATTGATGTGTTGCGTAGATGCAGACGGGGCTTTATCATCGTAAGAGAACTTGTATGGGTCGATTTTTGGGAGGCCGCATGCCAAAAGTTTGTTTCTTGATTTATTACTTTCATTGGAAGTTTTTGTATTTTCAATACAATAAATGTTTTCCATAATGTGGTCTTCAATGTGTTTTTTAAGCATACAATCCCGTTATGTCTTTGCCAGTCTGTAAAGAGTCTAATTGATCACCACCTCAGTTACTTGGTTGGAGTGGATGGATACACAAATGTGTTGGCCCATTTAGGTCACTTCATTACAAAGCACTCAGCATCACAGCAAACATGATCAGTACAGAATTCATCCAGGTCCCTTTTGTTTGAGTGAAGTCTGATTCAAAATTGAATGAAGATAAGATACTAAGCAGATGTCAAACTACTGCAACTCAGTTTGAGTATGTATTATGAGTATAGGCCTAGGGTCTTCACAAATTGGTGCACATCTAGTGTCAACTACGTACATCTGTCTTGTGACAGTTTTGTGGGTAAAGATGATTGCACCACCAGGGCGTGCATAACTTGGCAGCATTATTTTTGTGATGAGCATTGTTTTAAACGAATTGAGCGTAGCATTGTCCATAGATATACATGAGCACTGTCTAACTTAACGTAGCTGGGTGGGTCATTGACTATATTTCTATGTCTATGGACTGAGTAAAAGCAGAGCGGTAGAGGTGGCCTTGGGTAAAGGAGCTGAGAACTTGAAACGAACCAATCAGTTCCTCTGGTAGGCGGGAACTAAAGTCTGCGAAGAGGCGGATTCAAAAAACAAGGAGGGAATTTTAACCTCGAATTCATGGAGTAACATAGGCATGTACTGTTAAAACTTACCACCTTATTATTTAACTCAAGATTTAGTTTAGGAGCAATTGCATATGATGTGTAAATGCAGTCCCGTGTGGGGCGGAGGGGGGTTGTATGCTTGTATGTGGTTTGAATGCTTGAAAACAGCGAGCTAGCTGGATTGCTAAACAGTAGGCCCATCGATTGCGGTTATTACTTTAGCGCTGTACTAACTGTTTTCTTCTTACCATAGACTCTGCTTCTTAAGGATCAAGTCATGCTTTCTGATACAAACCTGGTATCACAGCTATGCAAAGCGGTGGGCAATGAAGATCCAAGGTAATACAATGTTTTGGAAACAACACTAGTTGCTAACGAAGTTAACTTTCGCTCAGTATTGTTTTTGTCTTGTAGCATTGTGATTATGCTGTCTTCAAAGCAAACCCCGGCAGCAAATTATATTAATGTTACATCTTAACGTATTGCTACTTACATTACACGATGCACAAATCACACCAGCAGACATGCACCCTGGAAGTGTGTTGTTGAATGTTAGATAATGGACTTAAGTATGTGTACTCTCTTGACAGGTCTGTGCAGTCATTGTTGTCCCAAGGAGCTAACCCAAACTCAATTCTTGAAAAGGGTGTCGCGGCCGTACACTTGGCTGTAGGTAAAGAGTCCGAGAAGGGAATCCGCTGCCTGAAGCTTATTCTACAACATGGGGCTGACCCAAATCTCAGGTTAGTCTATGATTTCCATCATTTGTAAAGCGCTACAACAGGCATTGATTACAGGCATTAATTTACCAATTTATTTCACTATTCTTGTTTAAGAGTTTCTTTTCTTCAGGGCTGGTCACACTTTGTAAGACTAACACAGTACAAACCCATATTATTCTTTTTTACTGTATATCCCCTGCTTTTAAAGTTCTAAGCTGATGGTTATTTTGTGCTAGGCTACATAAGACAATAAAAATGTATTTTCACAGGTCATCTGAAGGGCTCACTCCCCTGCATATTGCTGCTCTGTGGGGCTGTTATCAGAATCTCAAATTACTATTAAAAAATGGTGGCAATCCAAATCTTAAAGACCAGGTAAGATTTCAAAATTCTTTTGAATCTATCTTGACCATAAATAATTAACACAAGCTGTGAAGGATATGTAGGACACAGTAAGAAGCTAGGAAAATGGAAACAATCATATATGTATTGTTTTCTGGTATTAAGTGTTTGTATTATGCGTAACATGTTTGAAACCTATATGTTTAGGATGGCAACAAAGCTGGTGAACTGGCTGAACAACAGGACAACCGTCGATGTGCTTTGCTTCTCTCAGAACATGAGTGTCAGGCCGTGCAAGCTGAGACTGAGGAGTTTCCCAAGTTCCAATATTGTGAGATACCTCTCCTAATTATGACACATTTGTTCTGTGGGAAAGCCAACAGACTGTAGTGATCCCATATTGATGTAGTATTTTGGTAGTACATTTGTGTAACACACAATAACTCAGTTTGGCAGTTGCTAGTGTCTCTAAACAATTGTTTGCAATCCTTTCAAATCAGTATAGTATATACCTTTTGGAAAATTTTGATTTTATAATGCATGAAGACAACACAGTTCAAAACCCTTAGAAAACAGGGGTGTGATCACTTTCAATATTTGTTAAAGCACTAAAACCAGGCCAGAATGTTGTTTTTTCTTTTTTTTCAGCTGTTTACACAGGCCAGGCTGGTAGAGACCGCTCCTACTGTTCTGCCATGGATGAGTACAGCATGGCTTCTCATGGAATGTCCATGCTGAGTGACATGGGGGATGATCCTTTAAGCAGCACACGTAGGTCCTCATCTCTCAACTTCTCAGGAATCGGCGGCAGGCCCAGTTGGCGAGGGCCCAACCGCCTGGAGCTCTCGGACTTCTCTGATCTCCGTGGTCCTCGAGATTCAGTTTTGGATTTTGAGCCGCCAGCCGTCCTCTCCAGCACTCGAATGTCCGCTGCGGGCATCAGAGACCACTCCGTCCTGCCAGCTCTTCAGGAAGATGTAGCTTTTCCCGACGGCAGAGCTTTACAATATGAGCGCGTTGGTCATAGGGGCTCTGATGTCCTCCCTCCGCCACGTCAGTCAGCTGTGTATTCCCGCCGCGCCAGCCGCAAAAGTGTCAGCTTCAGAGACGTGGACGAGTACTTCCCTGTTTTCGACGCCGAATCTCCAAGACGATGCCCTGCACAGGAGAGTTCCGAGTCTTGTGATTCTACTGTTGACTTCACCAACTACTCTGAATTCTTTGACACTGAGCGAATGGCTACAGTGTTGCATCATCAGGGCATTGATGTCACGTCCCCTGACCACGTTTTTGTGTTTTCTCGTGACGATGGCAGGACAGAGGAGGACTTTGAAAAGACTGTCCTGGGATGCTGGCCAACTGAACAGGACAGTCAAGACGAAGTGTTCACCCACAATGTCAGGGATCCAAAGAATCTAGTCCAGCCCTTATCCAGTTCAGGGAGCAGCAGCCGCAGTGGGAATAGTCAGTACAGTAGCTGTGACAGTGAAGAATACAAAAGCGCCATTGGGGTCTCGCTATTCAAGAAGAATGAGTCACCGCTGGAGGATGTCCACGGAGGCTCTGAGGAAAACCAATGCAGTCCAGTATGTGCTGTTACAGATCCACATACAGAGCCTAAGAGGGAGTCTTCACATAATGGTGCAGATTGTTGTCAACCAGAGAGACACAGTAGTGGACACACAGGGGCGGGTGCCCTACAGACAGAAAGAGACTCTAGACAGGATAGAGAAAGTGCCTGTGTCAGTGCAGAGTTTACGTGGGAGAAGTCAGCCCCGGTGGCAGAGGTTACAGAAATGATGAGTAATCTCACATGTGAGAGAAGGACGTCAAAATGTGAGGTGTTTTCACAAAGAGGAAAGGAGCCTCAAAGTGAGGATTGTGACGCTGTCATAAGTCCTTTCGTTACTGGCAGGACACGCTCGCGGCTGAGCCGCTGTTCGCAGCAAGCCAGACAGAGTTCCTCCTCGCTGTCATCCTCTTGCCTCTTTGAAGTGACCCTGCCAACGCCGACGCGCATGCGTCGTCCAACAAGATCACAGGACAGTCCTGCAGACCCGAGGTACACACCAGGTGCCGTTTATCATAACTCGCCCTACTCAGGGGCCAGGTATGGTGAGCCTTCGAACTCCGTCTATTCCCAGAGTCAAGTAGAGACACTGACGGCCGATCAGTGTCCAGCTTCATGCGATGGACTTAGCCAAGCAGATACAGTCATCCTGTCAGACAGTATGGCTGATACTTTTATTCTTGATAAACGAACTTGTGAGAAGTTTACAGGCCCGTTTGGAATCACCAAGGGCAATACGTTGGCAGCTGGTCTTGGAAAGGAGAAAGTATCCAGTGGTGATGAGTTTATCACTGATGATCTCTCCAGCTCCAGTGGAAAAGGGTCTAATTGGAAGCCTGGAGGAAGCACTCAGGAGGGTAGCAAAGAGAGCGTGGAGGACTCTTGGATCACAGATTTGGAGTCTCAGACATCGTCCCTGTCCAGTGTTAACACGCCAGAGAAAAATCCCCCTGACACACCAGGCACCGGATGCACCCCCCGGTACAGCATGAGTCGCTTATCTGGCCATTGCAGGCCCCAATCGCTGGCCAACCTGTCTTACACTCCGGGAGGACGTCCTCATCTAGTAGACGTGGACGAGCCTGTGGAGTACCTCTACACAGACACAGAGGGGGGCCACGAGCTGATCGAGACCCACGTACCGCCCACGGCAAACACGTCCATCAGCTCCAACCTCAGTAGCACTACCAGTGATGAGACGGTGCTGTACGACTGGCGCTCCTTCAAGACGAGCCCGAGCAAAGGGAAGGAGAATGTTAAGCCTGCTGACGATGTGCTCAATGAATTCAAAGGTTTGACAGACAAGGAGCTCAGGAAGAAGCTGGTCGAGCTGGGAGAAGCCCCTGGTCCCATAACTAACCGGACCCGACCGGTATACATGGAGCGGCTTCGCCGCCTTCAGCAAGAAACCACCAGTCAACCACAGTCCGTCCAAGGAAACACTGGTAATTGAATCCATATGAATTGTCTTCATTACAATCTCAGTAGAATTGACAGCAAACCATTTGTTTAAGCTTTGTGAATGGCCAAATTTGCTATATTTTATGTGAGGTACAAAATTTATTTTTCTCCCCTAATATAGACTATAGCCCTGAGCTCAGAAGGGCTTTGCACACATTTATTTTACCCGACTCCAAAGACGAATATGTCCTTTGTCAGCAATTTGACCAACCTGACCAGAATAAGAAGTGGCGAGAAGGTGTCATTAAGTCCAGCTTCAATTATTTGCTCCTTGATCCCAGGTGAGTCCTATTTTAGTATTTCCTGATCTACCACTAGAATGCTATGGAATGTGGAATACAGATTTACCAGGTACAATATTACAGATTCTAAAATAGTTAGATAGTTCCGGTCCTTGATTATGATTGGCTGAATCACGCATGGTGCTTGTGAAATCCAACACAAACTCCGCTGCGCGTTGTGCCTAACAATGCCCCTTAGCTTTTCTAAAATGAGTGGAACCTACGGCCTCTCGGGGCTTATTGCTTAATTTTCTTATCTATGTGTTCTCCTCAGAGTGACAAATAACTTACCCTTCCGAAGTCAAGCCATGACCCCTAAGGAATGTTTCCAGACCTTTGTCAGTGCCATCTTCTATGTTGGCAAGGGCAAGCGCTCTCGCCCATACAGTCATCTGTATGAGGCTTTGGAGTACTACAGAGGAGATAAGACTTCTAAGGTGGGCTGCCCTATTTAAAACCAAAACAAAAAAAATGTGTGTGTGTGTGTGTGTGTTTTAATTTGTTTATATTGTAACACTTGACTTGAAAGATGAACAACTGTTGAATTTCATGTCTTAAGATCAATTTGTCTTCCTGTGCTCCAGAAACTCTGCTCGAAGGTTAAGCACATTCTGGACGTGTGGAACGCTGAACATGGTGTGATATCCCTCCACTGTTTCCAGAATGTAATCCCAGTGGAAGCGTTTACCCGGGAGGCGAGCATGGTGGATGCAATCGGTGGGTAAACAAATCACTAACATTTTGTCAGTCTATTCAAAACTTTGCCTACAATGATCAATTTTAATATTCCCTGCACCCTACTTCAACAATTGTTATGTAAGTGTGTTGTTGTGAATTATGAATGTGTGAAACTTTTTGTTCATTATAGTCAGTTGGCAGTCTCCTCTTACAGATTGTTGTAGCTCAGGTAGTAACAGTCTTGTGCTAGCTCATTCCTAATGTCCATTCACATTGATGCATAAATCAGGTGTGAAGATGCTGACCAATCAGAAGCGTGGAGACTATTACGGGGTCGTGTCCACCTGGATGGTGAAGCGTAAACGGGAGCTGGGAGTGCACCTGCTGTACCGGGCCATGCAGATCTTCCTGGCCGAGGGGGAGCGACAGCTGAGACCAGCAGACATCAGGGCGGGCCACTGAACATCCTGAAGAGGCGGCAGTGGTGGGCGCATTGTACCAATAGAGTATAGAGCTGCATTAACAGTGTTACTGAACACTAAGCATCAGATGCATGTTTAAGAAGCATTTTTAATTGAGAAAACAATAGCAGTTATGTGAAAAAACAAGGTGGACCACTAGCTTATAGCAACACTGGACACGTCAAACCACAGGAGACAACCCGTGTTCGTAACTTACCAACTACGAAATAAAATGGTACAGTCCTGTGTGAACTCTGCTGCTTGGGGGTGAGCAATATATTAATCACTCCAACCATCATCTCATAAGTTCATCCAGACTTTTAGATAGAGGAGCAACTAGAGGTGTGAGCACAAGGTGGCACTAGCGTGTAGAAGATTAGACTGAATCTTTTTTTGGACTGATGAAGAAGTTTCATTTTAAGTCACAGTTCAAGGACATTGCTCTGCTGGCCCAGGGCTGTACTGGAATGCATTATTCATCAGCATAAGTCAGACTAGAAATGAAACATGTGAAAACTACTGTACAACTTGTGAGAAAGGTACAGCATGAGATCAAGAAACGAAACATATTCAAGTGAATGTAAATAGCAAACCATTTACAATCTAGTTTTATTAGCGGTATAGCAGTATATTTTTTAGCAGCATATTATAAATATATGTATATACACATAGGGAATACTTTGTTCAGTTTTTTTTTTTTTTCTCTTATCATTAGAATGCATCCTTGTCAGGGTATCAGGTTGTTGCACAATGCCAAACATGCACCTTTTTAGAACACGTGGTTTAGTGTTAGCAAAGCTCATTGTTGTATTAGGTTGTCATATACAGGTTGAGTCAGAGTGGCATAAAAAAAAAAATCAGTTTTAGTTGGTGTTAGTTGGCAGGGATGTTATCAGGTAGTTCACAGGTAGTTATGGACAAATGCATTTCATTCACACTTGTGCACTAGGGAGATTCTTTCAGGAATGGGTAAGGTTTTTGGTCAAACCTGTTATGATTGTTTTCAATGGATATGTTCAAATTAGGCTATAAAATGTACTGTCTGTAGTAGATCACAGCACACATTTGTATGCCTTTGTATTAGTAACTTTGTGATGATTTTATGTAAATGAATATGTTTTATGTATAATGTAAAAGAAATCGTAGTGCTTTTTTATTTCATTTTCTTTAATGTCTTAATTTCTGGAAAAATAAAAACAACCAGTAATATTTTAGGCATTCCTGAAATGTTTTCACAGCCTTGTATTTGTTTAATCAGTGACAGTAACCACAGTTTCAAACAGACAACGATGTTCCCAATCCTCAAGTAAAATAGCAAGTTGTTTAGAGGTAGACCTGGTGAGATGTGTATTCCTCGCCAGTTACAGCCCAGTAGTATCAGCACTCAATGATAATACAGATGTTACACTAGATAGTTACAACTGGATGCCTTGTACTTGCTGGGGACAGTTTGTACATGTACAATACTACATTTGCTGTGTGAAAGCATTTCTCAATCTGGAAGTCTAAATGACTGTTAGTGTTCAACAATATAAAATAGCAGCAAAAAGTCACATTGTTCAGAAACGGCATAGAGTGATTTTTTTTTAAAACCTTGTCTTAACAATCCAAAGCAGAACAAAACAGAAAACCAAAGTGTTAATGTTGCATAATTTGCCCAGTTCACTGGTATTTCCCTGAAGAAGAAAAAAAAATACTGCCAGCAGTGTTTCCTTGTCTTGATACACGCATGGAAAGCAACATACTCCACAATACATAGAGATGATGATGATTTACAATCCAATTCATTCATAATGTGTCCCATGTATTCTGTTATTTCAAGAAAACCCATTTATTTGTGTCCATGAATAATAACCCAATGTCAGCATAATGTTCTTTTAAAAAAATAAAAGAGTAAGGCGTCTGGACAATGTTCCTTTGGATACAATGCATGTTTTCGATTCTGAATTGTACTGATATTAACAACATAGACATGTTTGATAATTCCTGTATCATTTCTAAGGGATCAGACTTGAAGTTTCCACATGACCCATAAAACCACAATAACACAATAATGAAACCTGTGTTGACAGCAGTCACTGTCTGTGTCCACAATCTTGTCAATCTCATTTTCAACTCTTTCTCTGAGTAAACCCTAAACCCTTTCTATAATATAAAAATCAGAGAGTAAAGGAATTAATATCGAGCGAAAGTATTATCTGTAAACCAGAAGCCCTTACCTGAAGAGCATGAAAGAATGATAACCTGATAACTTTCTCATAGTAGTTAGGAACAGTAGTGAGCAATGTCCTTCGTCCAAACATTTCTATGTTTATCCTTCACACAAATGACCATCGGTTCTCCCAAAACAGCTTTTCATTCTAACTCAACCTTGCCTGATTTACCATACACCCAGTGGCAGCTGTAGCTTGTGTGGTGGCATGGACACTCCTCCCAAACACACACAATTGTGTGCAGACTGGTTTTATATTATCGTAAAAGATTTAGCACAAACTGAAAAAAACCCCAATATATTTGTAAAACTATATATTTACAGTATCATGAATGAATTTTGGTTTATTTGGTAGTATTTGGTTCTGTATAAACTTAAATAGATGTGCCACTCCTTCTACCATCCAGTGGGGAAACCTCAGGTCAAGCTACCTTCATTCCCTTTGTATACCTCTAAGTGGAAGACCCTCCCAGGCTTGCTTAGTTCACAAACTAGAATCTGTGTGCCCACTCTGACAAGGTTAACTGACCTACACAATAACATGATATCTTTAACATGACATGCAAATGAATTCAATCAAAAATCAACTGTGCCAACTGATCCTTTATTCCATCCCTCCCAGGCAATCCGTGCTGCACCCTGTAAAATGCCCCCTTCGGCAGCTGCCTATGTCACCCACACATAGATCCACCATTGCATACACCGTACCAGCTCTTGTGGTGTACAAGTCTGTAAACTGTATCTGTGCCAGTGCTGTGCTTAATACAGTATTGACAGGCCCTCTTAGACCTGCCATCATCCTTCTTCTCTAGCCTACCAAACAGCTTGAGAGAACAACCATCAGAAAGGAGCGCTGGGCCATCACAGCCTTCCCTGTGTCTCTGTCCTGAGTGCTTCCCTGCTTTGTTTACTTCAGTGCAAAAGACGAGGATGGGTGCTATTTTGGTTTGACCCATCTCCTCTGTTAAGCTCTTCTGGAAGGAACGTACCCTCTTTGTGAGGACACTTGGCACGACCTTCAAGCAAGCCACTGAATCTCTTCCTTACAAAAAAGAGCTTCTAAACCGTTATTTGTTCTTGATTTTGGACTTAGTCTCTGACGATGGCTTAGTGTCCCCGTTGCTTACAGACACGTTGTCGGGTGCAGGCTTTGCTTCTTGTTTGGGTTTTCTCGGGGCGTCGGGCTGCCACAGGAAGAACTCATGCAAGAGGGTGTTGACGGTTTCAGGGCACTCCATCATCACCATGTGACTGCCCTCGTTGATGATTTTGAGGAAGGCCAGGAGGAGAATCTGTGACGAGACAGACAGGTTGAGTCAGAGTGGCATCGCAAAAAGGATGAAAATAAAAACACACTGCCAACTTCCCTGTAAACGTTTGGCAGTATTAATGCAATGGCAATTCAAAGATGACATTTCACTTGTTCAGTGGCATGTGGTGATGAACCCTCATGACACGGTTGACTATACCTTGAGAAGCAGTGATCCTAATGGAACTCATATGTACAGACTGAAGTGTTGTAGTGAGGGCCCTCTCAGGGAATCTGATGACATACCTCTGCCATTCGCTGATCTTCCTCCACTGGCACAAACTTGTCGTACATGCCATGCACCAGCAGGGTCGGAACTGTGATTTCTGCGTGGTACACCTCGTCTCCCTCTGGCCAATACTGCCCGCTCATCATGGCCCGCAGTACAAAGGAGGACACGTTGAAGGCGTTGCTCTCTTTCAAGAGCTGTTTCTCTTTTGCTCCTTGATGAGCAAATCCAGCTCTAGGAGGAGCCATAATGATCATAAAGTCTTAAAATCTTTCCATTTATTTCAATTAAAAAAACATTGCTGCATACTATTTATACACTCATAAACTATTTTATACTTATAAACATCATACATACACTCATACTATTAATATACTTATAAACATCAGAATAACATATATAGACATAATATGAACAACCACAGATGTTTTAATAAAGAATTACATTGTAACAACTGAAGCTTGGTCAGAAGCCAGCACGCTTGGTAACAATGTGTATGTATGCAAACGGCTCTGAGTTGATGCGTGGAAGGTGCCCTTACTTGAGAAAGCTCCAGGAGAGGCATGGTGACATACAGTGCAGCACGCAGGCTGGGAGATTGAAGATGGAACAGATACTTGGCTCCAGAGCCGTGGGTCCACCCCCGTTAATCATCACCATCTTATGGACCTCGTCAGGATACTCGTGGGCCAGGAAAGTGCAGAAAGAAACACTGTGGGAAAAGGTAAGATTGTTTGCTCTTTTGTTTATGACAGCACAGCTACTTTCACATCAATGTTTACGCACATACATATATGAGTGTTTACATAATACAGAATAGACCGGCTTTCTTTTAAACAACATCACTCTTAGATACACAACATGAAAAACAGATTAAAATCTGTGACTGACCACAAAGATAAAAAAAACAGGACCCCCAAAAACAGAGTAAATCCACAATACATTGCTGTGTTACAATACATTGGTTTGCTACATTATACATGATTTTGATGTACTGGTGTAGTCTTACAGTGCTGTGCAACTTTCTCCTCGTATGTCCTATGTGTTGTATTATACTACATTGTGGGACACAAAAAAATACATCAATGTCATACACATGCCCACATTTAGGTCCTGACTCTCACATGGGATCCTTTCTTAAAAAAATAGTGAATTTGTGGCATGTGTTCCTGTCAGGCATTACAAGTCTTCAGTGTAAGGAAGAGACAGCTGGAGATAGAGATATGAAGCCTACTTCCTGAGTACAATGTAATAACTGAAAATATGTCAAAGCAGATGGAATTACTTTTGTTTCAATGATAAAGGGATTTTTTTTTGTTTTATTGGCACACACTTCTTGAATTCCTCATTCTTATGTTTTTAATTATTACACATTAAAATAAAACATAGGGAGCATTTCATAGTTGATCTACAATTTTGTGCTATAGCCTGTAAACTGTTTACGGAACAGTTGTGTGTAAAGATTGTGTGTAGTTGGAAAGTTGGAAATTATTGGCTTAACGTTTGTATTGTCACCTCACCAAGTAACACAGATTTATCCAGTATCCATCAGTATACTCACCCATAAGAATGCCCAACAAGAATATTGCGCTTTCGGGCATATCGCTTAAATATTGCCCTCACATCCTCTGCCAGAGCATAGAATGTGTAGGCAGCCGAGACCTGAGGTACAGAACTGGCACCGTGCCCGGCCAAGTCCGGTGCCACTACTTCGTAACCCAGGTGGGAGAAGAAGTCCAGCTGACTGCCCCAGATGTCCAGCGAGCCGCCCACTCCGTGGATGAAGAAGAGGGCCACGTCTGAGTGTGTGCCCTTACAGCAGGTGATCTTCCTCTCACAGTCGATCACCACCGTGCGTTTGGGCTTACGCCGCCTGCGCTGCATTGCCTGAGGCTGCTGCACCACCAGACCATCCGGGCTGGCTTTGGACTCCTGGGGAGCTGTGTTGTTGCAGTCCGACAGCTCCACCTCCACCGTGCTGTTGGGATCTGGGTCCCCGTTCTGACAGTTCAGTGTCTCCGAGCGCGCAGCGTCACTGAGGTTCTCGATGTACAGTTGCCCGTTGCGGAACACGGAGATCTTCCGCTTGCAGGGGATGCTGCCCGCTTGACCGGGTAGTCATCCACCACCTGCCGGTCGGGGATGATGTGCCGCACCCGGATCACCCTGCCAGGCTTAACCTCCACAAACTCGAAGCCATCCGCAGGCTCAGAGGTTTCTATTGGGACTACAACATTGGCGGATCTTCCTGTTAGGCAATAGATGATTCTTTCCATGACACCAGCCCACATGGTGCGGCCCTACAGTAAACACAAACAAGGCAGTAGGGGCAATTAGGATGCTTCTTTCAAAAATAATCACTGTTTATTTCCAAAGGACAGAAATACAGGAGGATCAGTAAAATTTAGAGACATTTGAAGAAGTTAGTTCTTATCTAAGGTACGGCATAAAAGACACTGCACACAAAAGAGACACTGTTGTGTGTGAATAAACTGTATAGATACTGTATGCATTAAAAATTAAAATGATCAGCCAAGTATAGACTGTACACAGAGTCAAACCATGGCTTACTGGATACGAATAGAAGACCTGAACACAAGGCAGAGCTAACCCTGTATGTAATGTTCCCTCTCGTTCTCTTTCCATACCACAAATGAAATGGAAAATGGAAGTGTTCATCTTTGTCACACCAATGTAGTTAACAGTTGACTCAATGACCAACATTATATAACATTGTCTATAGCAGGCTAAGTTAAGTAATCCAAGACTATAGCGTCAAAGTGTGTCACCTCGCCATACTCCAAATGGTGCGTTCAACAAGAGCGTTTGGGAAGCTCAGCTTGATTCTGACAAAACAAGTAACATGATGATTGCAAGTTTGCAAGAAAAACTGTTTGCCTTGCTACTTGTGCCCACAGGCAGTGCACAATGGTAATGACACTGGAAAATCATATAACCAAAACCCCTCTCTCAAACACAAAGTGCACAGAGAGACAATCAGGGACAGTGGTGAGTTTACAGCAGCATGTGGGTTTTGGTCTAGTGAGCTAGATACCTAAACCACACATTAAACCTTGCAAATACCACCCAGAACCTGATTGGCTCTGCTATAAACTTGCTAACATGGTAACTGGAGAATTTTGGCAACATAGTCAGCAATGTCAGGCTGTGACATTGTTTCATTTTCGCAGTATGTTCCAACCCAGAACACAGACCTCATAGGACATATTCTGGATGGCTATTAGGAAGACACATGTTTATATGCCCTACACATGAGGCAGGGATGTAGTGGTAAAATAAGAGGTGGGTAAACTATGAATTCTGTGATCTCGGTGAGGTGGACTGCTCCATGGGCTATACCAGGGGTCTCAAACTCAAATGAGCTGGGGGCCACTTCTGCCAACGTCATCTGATTGGAGGGCCGGCTATTTCTGAAAAGGCAATGTTCTTTTTTTCAAATACCACACAAAACTGCAAACAGAAAGTGCAAGTGTTTTTATCTAGTTTTAGACACATGTGCTAGCAACCTTAGCTTATAAATAAAATAATGATAAAATAAATATTAATACAAATTATAAAACAAACAAAAAGCATAAAAACGGGTATGTGTGTGTTTCACACCAAATAAAAATATTTTCCTCTCATAACTTTTTTAAACCTGGCAAACTAGGCGCCAGGGTTAAGAAAGCAACACGATTGGATTTTTATATCAAAATTTCAAAAGGCCATGGCTTGAAAGTGGTCAGAGATAAAGTCCTACTGTAAATGTAAAAATCTTTGAGTATAAACAAAAGTTTATGAAGGGGGTAAATGTAGGCCTACCCATCACTGGATGGCAAGCACCTCAAATTATGCACCTTTCAGTAAATACTGAATGAACATCTTTGAGCAGGTTTACTTTCCTTTTTTTCATATTACCCACATAACAAATTAACAGGAAAACACCTAAGATGTATACCAACACCTAAGATGTATATGGTTTAGTGATGTATTACTAAACCACAAGGCCTACAATAAAGTATTCTGGTCAAATCAGTTCCTATCGCGGGTATTCTGAGTACCCAGAAGTTTGCATCATATTGCGGGTGACTTTCGAGTTCTGTAGAGCCCTATTTCTGTCTGTACCACGTCCATTACGGACACTTTCATCACGATTACCACTGCAACCTCCAAGCTATGTTGGGCAGAGGGTCGAAATAAGCATGGTATATGCTTAGTGGACACCGTCGTATGCACGCAAAGACGCACCTCCATTCACAGACGCACTGTGACTATCACTGTCAATAGACGATCGGTCATAATCTCTAAAAGGATATTCTCCTTCAGAATCAGAATAGGTGAATAACATAGCCTACCTAAGACTTCATCACACGTGAACGTTTTTCAACATTAGGTGTAGGCCTATTTCTGCTTCAATTTGTGCAAAACTATGGCCTGCATCGTAATTGCAAATGCACGTCTTTGTGTTTCTCGCATGTAATAGCCCTACAAGTATATCCTGAAAACTTTGCGCAGCGATTTGGGGTTTGAATCAAGCTCTGGTGTCTAGCACATAGTGGAGCAGAGTAGGCTACAAATGAGATTTGTCACTGTACTTGGATCTATCGTCTATTTTAATCAGTATCGTTGTTTGTCGCAATTAAAAATAGCCTCAAGGGCCGGATTACATTATTATTTTGACATAGGCCTACGTCGTGGGCCGGAATTGGGCCGGATTTGGCCCGCGGGCCGGGTGTTTGAAACCCCTGGGCTATACGATTTTTCAAAAAAAAGCATTCAGAACATGTTTGATGATGAGGTTTTTGTCCAATGTTTATAACAATACCAGTGGTATTAAATGGTTCCTAAAATGTTGATGTGTACATATTGCGAATGTGGATAATACAGTGTGATTTTTGAAAGTTGCAATTGGCGAATAAACTCTTTTGAGAGGTGGATAAACTATTTCTGACATCCACTACATCCCTGCATGTAGGCCTACCATCAGAATACATTTGAAAAAGATGATACCAAAACTAGTTGCCTGATAAAAACATACCTCAGAAGTGGCAAATATGCGTTAATAGAAAAAAAATGTAGCAAATCACTGTTTGTTGTTATTGTTGTTATTGGTTGATCCAGGATGTGTGTGGCCTAATAATTTAACATTGATGTAACAATGTATCAACTAAAGTTACTAAATTTTCCACTCTGAATTTTTGCCACTTCCACTGAAATTCTTTTGGTGAACTGTCCGCAAACAAAGTGGTGGTGATTTGTTTTCAACATCTTGACTATAGGCTATGTGTATTTTAGTGTCCAAAAGATGGTGAGCTCTTTGAAATAATAATAAAAAAAAACATTATTATGGGCTACATGTGGACAACTGTAGGCCTAGGCCTACTGCCAAAACATGACCCCAACCTTGCCATCAGGCCTTAGGCTACATAACATGGGGTTCTTGGTGATATGACATGATGACTAGGCTATTGCCTTACTTTGCCTGTTATCAATAGATGAATTAGTCATTAAAAAGTAAATTGCTTATATTAGGCTACACGCTCAAAAATGCATAACAAATCCTCAGCAGCTCCCCTGTGTAAACATGTTCTTTATTTGGCCGTGTATAACTGGGTTAAGAGCACTGCTAATGCAATCTCAGTGATCCAATGTTAGCTCCGTAGTAGGCTACTGTTCACCAATGGACGATGGGACCGACATAACCTACAGTTGACATACACACTGAACAATGAGAGTA
Organism: Alosa alosa; assembly: GCF_017589495.1. Taxonomy (NCBI): domain Eukaryota; kingdom Metazoa; phylum Chordata; class Actinopteri; order Clupeiformes; family Clupeidae; genus Alosa; species Alosa alosa. The sequence goes on along the minus strand of NC_063197.1, from coordinate 23,571,772 downwards.
ATTGCCAGAATGTTTCAGGCTTTGTTCTGCGGGAAACATTTGGTGGTCACGTCACGACACTAGGCCTATTTGAAAATACATAAAACTTGTCGATCAGTTCCTTTAGCCTAATATTGTGACACAATTAATACCACAATAACTGCACTGTTAAAGAGTTCTTTCACTTACAGTGGCAAAAGTATAGGCTTTATAATTAATAAAATCTTACCTGGTGAATGATGATTCCAATAGCCTACATCTGAACGTCTGATATTGCAGGTTTACACCATTCCGTTGCCCTGCGTTGTGGAAAAAGACGAGATGTAATCTGCAGCCAATCCAATAATCTGATTTAATTGGAATCTGTTGCACTGGCCAAGGCACATGAGACGTGAGCTTTTACAATGTTACATTAAGGGCCTATCTGGTCAAATGCGACACTCCATAGACAATATTGGCCTAACTGTTCCACTTTGATACACAGGCTACTTGATTTGTTATTATAATGGTATAACTTTGCTATTCTTCTTAACACACGACCGAAGCATCCAATAATGCCCTCCTTCTTGTAGCATCAATGTACCTGCCCCCTACTGTTTGACCGACAGGCGAAATAGCCTGTTGTGATCACAGACGTGACATCAACCAGCCAATAGGCCTACTGTACTTCTTTGAACTCAGTATTTTTCGAAAGTTGTGCCAGCCTGTCCCATGGGAATGCTGGACAAACCCTCCTTCCGACGTTTTGATTGAAACATTGAACATCTGAGGTAGGAAATTAGGAATGAGTAGCCTAAGCCTATAAATACCCAAGAAGGCTTCCTGTAATTGCATTCAGGTATCTTTACTTGAGTGGGCCTCATTTTCTGACAACTTTATACTACCACTCCCCTATATCTGTTCGTTCTACTCCTTATCCTTACATTTTCAAAGTAGAAGTAGGCTACAGTAGGAGTAGAGACAGCTATTCTGCCAGCAAGCTAGGCCTCCCTCAAATAACAACAGCAACAAATTTGCCAGGTATTTTAGGCAAGGCACGACAAGTGTATTTAGCACATTTCATGCACAGGGGTAATTCAATGTGCTTTATAATATAAACAAAAGCAGAGTAATAGAACATAAAAGCATAAAAGGGCTATGTACTTCACCTTTTTAATGTTTAAAAAGTAAACTACATAGAATAATTAAAATAAATAAAAAAACATCATAGAATGAATAATAGTTGTTACATTAGAATATCTATTTGTTAGGCCTCTCCTTTCAGCTAAAACAGCTGGTCAAATAGTCCTAAAACTGCTAGGATGGGTTACCTTTTACTTCTATAGCCTACCCGGAAGTCAGGTAGCCTATGTATCTATGTATAAGCTACTACATATCAGAGTCTAGTTTTACATTTTACTCAAATAAAGAAATTAAATCTGTACTTATACCAGTCTCTTTTTTTGCATAAGCAGGCTTGAGTAGCCTATGGGTACTTTTGCATTTCACATATCAAGTTATTGTTTGATAAACCGACATGAACATAGGTCTGCCAATTTTATATAGGCCTAGGCCTGAATATACCCTGACATCATGAGCCTGATTATTTCAGTAGCCTTAGACCAGGTATTAACAGATGTCAAACCTGTATTATACTTAGAATTGTAAGTGACATTCTACAGAAATAGCATTCCCTTATGTTGCCCTCAAAACATCTACTACATCAAACTATAGGCCTGCAGGGAACATAACACAACATAACATTCAGTCCAATAAGCAAATTATGAATGATCCAACAAGTAAACACTGAAATGGGCCTGAAAAAGTGAGGTTATGTATTTGTGTATACTGCCACCTTGTGGTAAAATAGTTGCATGAGTTCACTAACAGAGTGAGATTTTGTGAGTTAGTTGAGTGGTGATGTCCCACTGAATTTTTACCAGACAAATAACCACCAAGAACATCAATATCAACATCTTTTAATAACGTGAGACAACACACGTATTCCTGTGAACGTGCAAAACCGATAAAAAACGAGGACAAATAACATGTTCTGTAGACATGAAATGCCTAATCTGTCAAATAAACACAGCAAATGCGGAAACCAAGAGGTACATAACAGGCACCACAGCTCTGAATGGAGAATAAAGAAAAGACCATGAACATTCATTTATAAACATGTACATCTGTGGGTTAAGTATCCTTCACTTTTCAGAGTTTAGCTTAACTATACCCATTACGTTCTCATGTATGTTATTAGCCCACAGAAAAGACCGCCAGTCCTTCTACATGCATCTCTTCTCTTACATTATATTGTGACCTTGGCATCATGATTCCCCTCATCCCCAATCATACATTAATGTAATTATGAAATCCATAGACATATGGTGGTTTACCAATTGATTATTTTCTTAACTTGAAATCCACCCAATGAACCTCCCACCGACCCACACACCCATGAAATCCATCCTATTCACGCTCCCATTCTGGGAAATGGCTAAATTCTTGTGGAATTAGACTGATGTTTAAAATCTAGCACTCATTTGACCTCCGGTCATCTGATTGTAATCAAACGCAGAGTATCACACACACACACACACAAAAAAACCTAAAAACTAATCCAAAGATGACAACAGTGTGAGAAAAAAAAATTACTACCTTGAAAGTACACATGAAAGAACTATGTATATAATTCTTGGTAAGGTAAGATGTGAATTTATCATATACTGCAGGTTACTATTGAAGTGCAGCAGATAATGGAAAAGTTCATTTTTATCCAAGGCCATTACTTAATTATATATTCGGTTATTTTTGTACACAAGTAGAATCTCCATTAGAGTAAAAAAAGAAAAGAAACAAAAAAGAAAACATATTTAGTCGTCCAATTAAAAACATTATGGACAACATTAAGATCAAGGTGCAAGTCTAATTAGGAATAGCATGTTGCACTGACAGTATGTAAATACTGTGAGTCTTGTTCCTTGCATTAGTTTTAGAATATACTAAAAAAGAGGAAAAGGTTTTAGATACTCTACATAAATTACTATAGATCAGTATTATTTTAGAATGTTGAATTCTGACAAGCTAATCAGAAAAGCTAAAGAACAAGACAAGTAATTGTGCCACTTGGGTTGATCCATCTACTGGAGCCGTTTTGTCAGAGGAACAGCAGATTCAAGAGTAGCCTATTAACACTCCAGAAATGCAGTCTCACCAATCAGTAGTAGTCAAGCTATGAAGCATTGCATTATTTGTTCCTTTGTACACACACCGACATAATATATAGTACTTGACTCTGGAAAGAAAATGTGCAGGTCTCTTTATCATACTTTAATCAAGAATGCTGAGAAGGCCATTCAATTCTAAAACAGGAATTCTAAAAATTTGACTTCAGTGCATTACACTTTGGTAGGCCTGTATTTCATCCATTTACTGCCCACTGGAAGCAGCCTCGATACCTCTTTGCGTTGTCTATACATCACAGTTACGTTACCAGGGACCAGGGATCTATCATGATACTGAGGATTACAGTCAGGGTAGTTACACAGGTCACTGAAAACAAAAAAGTGGCTGTAGGAAAAGATGGATGGCGGGACAGTTTTTGGGCGATTCAGTGGCTGACCACACCATGCCCATAACCACAGGAGGAGCATCCTCAGGCGTTACACAAAGTGGGTGTGGGGGGGATTAAACATTACACACACACACACACACACATTAAAGCCTAATGTCACACCATGGCACGCCACGACTGATCAGGCTGGGCATAGTGTGGTGATGCTAAGGGCGTGCCTTTGGGCAAGCAGCACTCCTGTGCTCACGCATGGATGGAGGAGAGGGAAGGGGAGGGGAGGGGAGCGGAGCGGAGGGGGGCCATCACTTGATGAGAACAGTCTGAGCAAAACTCTTCAGCTCACGCCCCACAGTGTGATGACAGGGAGACGGCAACAGAGGGAGAAGCCAGGACTGTCCAGCGGGGGGGTCAATAGTTGATATGCTTTGCATGGCGCAGTTCACAGAATGCAGACTATATTTTTTATTTTTTCGGCAGGCGGGGGTTGGGGGGTTGCATGAGGAATGGAAAGGTTGGGGGGTTGGGGGGGGGGTCCTGAAACAGTGTCAGCCAAGACCGGTGGGGCATCTGCGTGCCTATGGTTCATGAGCCGAGTCCAGGTGCAAAATTTCTCTGCGTCGTCCTCTAAGAATCCAGAGAATCAGCTGCAACAGAAGGCAAATGAGCGCACGTTAGCTCCATGTCTGACCCACTCAGCAATAGGCAACACAGAAACTGCCCAGGTAGCAGTAAAGCTGCATCACTGAGCTGGATCAGCAATATTAAAGCATTGAACACAATATAGTTATTCTACCTTAAAATAAAATTCATTTTGATGGCACAGTGCCAATGTGTGCCCAAAACACCTGGTATTGCACTATTTACATTTAAATGTATTCATTTAACAGACACTTAAGTGCCTTGCTCAAGGGCACGATGGTGGAAGCCGGGAATTGAACCCACAATTTTTTTTTTCCCAGACTGTTGCATGCTAGCCCAGCTCCTTAACCACTATGTTACCACTGCCCCACTATGTTATGTTGTTTTCGTGGGTAGGAGCATAACCCTTCTCTTGTTTTAAGACAAATAGGGTACCCTCTTGCCGCCAAATGGGTACCCAGTACATTGAACATGGATGAAAAGGAGAATTCTTACATTGTGTTTCTTCAACAGGAACTAATTGACCATAGCAAAACAATGTGTGGTGGGAGAAAAATACCCAATACCAAATAATCTAGCCAGCAATAATACTGCATCAAGTGTATGGTATTTCAGAGCAGAAAATTAGGTCTGTAAAGTGAAGTTACAGCATTACATGTTTGCTTTTGGCCTTTGGGTGTATTGGGGTGGGTGGGTATACAGTATATTCATAATTCTGTACAACTGTGATCCCATAATAGTAAAATATAAATGGTGTGACATATAATCGTGACACAGTAATACCGCCATGTCTTATGGTGACATGGCTTGGTATATATTGCTAGAAGTAAGAAATAACAGTAATGGAAAAAAAAGCCTCACACAATCTTCCTTACTCAAAAGGCATCCTCCCGTTCCCCACTTCCTTACCATCTTGAGGTGGGTCTACATTAATGTCTTCTGTTTCAGTGTCATCTCTCATCTCCTCATCCTCGTCCTCTTCCTCCTCCAGCTCACTGGCGATAAGCTGTCTGGCCAGCTTGATGTTAAGGCCTTCGTTATAATGCATCTTCCTCATCATCTGAAACTGCTTCCTTTTCTCTGCCAGAGAGACAGACACAGAGGGAAATTTAATTGATGTCCCCAGTCCACTGAGGGAACTGAGAAACAGACAGTTATGGACGCAGGGGGAGGGAGAGAGAGAGAGATAGAGATAGAGATAGAGATAGAGATAGAGATAGAGAGAAAGAGAGAGACCTGAAGAGTTCTGGTTCCACCACAGTTATGGACGCAGGGGGAGGGAGAGAGAGAGAGAGAGAGAGAGAGAGATAGAGTGATAGAGAGATAGATAGAGAGATAGATAGAAAGAGAGAGACCTGAAGAGTTATGGTTCCACCACAGTGAGTATGATGAAGTGCGTGTTGAGCCACAGAAGGCCAGATAGTGAGAGGTGAGGTGGAGGATGAGGCATCCCCAGGGAACGAGTGCTGCGGACGAGGAAACTTCCAGAAACATAACTCAAGCACATAAATAACGGCCTGGATGCCACGCGAGCTGCAGCTCTAAATCCAGAATCACGTAGGGGTCCTTTCAAATGTCACAAACCACCTCAATACTCCAAACCAATACAACCATAAGACACATAGGACCTCACACATAGGACTTCACACGTGCTCTCTGTTAGAATGCTCCCCATATTCCGATTTATTTTCTTTCCAGGACATAGCAGCTTTTTATGATAAAAATAACAGATACTTCAAAAGAGCAATTGGGGTGATACAGTATAATTAAAAGCGTACTATATGCACAAACAATACATAAATCTATAAACAGGGTCCACCTCACAAAATCGATTATGCTTATAAGGTGCCAAAAAAAAAAAAAAAAATCCTCTGAAATGATTTGTCTATCTCTGTTTAAAGCCAACCTTATCCCTGAGCCTAGGAGTGGAGCGGTGCATTCATGAGGAACCGGTCAGCCAGAAAAGGGATTAGTCCGCGCGAGCGCTGGCTGGCCGGCCAGGCCCATTAGTCTGCGTGGACGGCTTGGAGTTGAGGGGGACAGGCCCCCCCCTCCATGGGTCACAGTCACATGATAGCACAGTCACAATTACCCACAATCACCTTTCTCTATCTATGACCAGACTGGAGGGGAAAACGACAAAACATCCGCAATATCTCACATTCATGATATAATCTGTGAAATCTGATCAACAAACAATCCTGTCAAATGAATCCCTTCAGACGAAGAAATCCACTAAATCACTAAATTCATCATCAAAAGGCAGCTGGACATGAGGATGAGTGATGAAGCCAAACGAAAGCCACTACTAACTGGAGCAGCAGACCCTGTGTGCAAGCCAACTGTAAAAAGACTGACTACTGAACAGGAAGGGAAATATGTGTGGCTAACCTGCCTGACACAAACATGAAAGCCTGGGGCCCAGGGGGCAAGGAGAGGGCATAACATGCTCCGCTGGACTAAAATACCCATGGACAGACCGAAGAATAGTGATACACACAACATTCTAATAGTGGGTGTATCCATCACTGATAGGAATACACACAATCATGACATAAAAGGAATGTTGTGCCAAATCCAGACAAAGATAGAAGGATGACTGACAGAAAGATACATTAAACAGACAGAAAGAGAGAGATGGATGAATATATTGGCAGAGAGACTGAACACGGTGTGTACCTTGCTCCTCAGCAGTGAGCTCCTCCTCTTCCTCCTCACTGCTCTCATCCTCCTCCTCCTCCTCCTCCTTGCTCATGAAGCGAGGTTCTGTGCCTTCTGCCTCAGCCAACCTGAGAGAGAGAGAGACAGAAAGAAAGAAAGGACGGAGACAGAGAAAGAAAGGAAGAGCGAGAGAGAGAGAGAGGGAGAGAGGGAGAGAGAGAGAGGGAGAGAGAGAGAGAGAGAGAGAGAAAGAAAGAAAGAGCGAGAGAGAGAGAGAGAGAGGGAGGGAGAGAGAGAGAGAGAGAGAGGGAGAGAGAGGGAGAGAGAGAGACAAAAGCACAGACGGCAGATGTGACACGAGACCCACTGAACAGAACTCACACACAGCCATCGGCTAAAAGAAAATCTCTACATGGGAAAGAAAGAAACAGGTCAGATATTTCTGGACATTTAATTCGCTCAGCTGGACAAAGTCGAACACGTCCCCTTGCATGTGCTTTCCCTACACCACAGTGCAAGAGCCACAATAGTAGATCAACAGTATTTAGCAAACAACTGTGGTTAGACATGGATATCTGAGAGGAATTCCAATGGTGAGGCTGGCTTCTGTGCCGCACACGGTTGAGACTTGACCCAGGACCGTTCACTTGAAAGCCCTGGAGCCCAAAATATAATTACCGAGGACAGTCAGGTAAAGTTGTTTGTGTGTTTGTGGCATTTCTAAAGGGCTGCAGGTGGTAAACACAAAAACACAACGCACTTGGGGAGAGGTCAGTGTCAGAGAGCCTCAAAGCACAGAAGAGAGGGAGGGAGAGGTGGGGAGGCAGGCAGGGAGAGGATCCGCGGAGAACAGATGACAACATAGGGCAGAGACGGACAGAAACAGAGGGACTGATGAGGACAGAATAATAATAATCGACAGTAAAGAAACAAGAGATGAAGGGAAAGTGAGGCAAGAAACAGAGTTTGTGTGTGTGTGTGTGTGTGTGTGTGTGTGTGTGTGTGTGTGTGTGTGCGTGTGTGTGTGTGTGTGTGTGTGTCCATGCAAAGGACTGTGTGTGTGAGGCAGAGGCATAAGCAACTGAAAGCCTGAGCTAGATAAGCTAGCAGCCATTCCATTACTGAGACTGGACCATAAAAATAGTGTGTGCTCAGCGTGCAAGTAAACAATGGTCGGAGAGGACACAGCAACATGTCTGCCAGCTATATTTATGAGCCATACAGTGGGGACTGCAATGTCATACAATGAAGCCCACAGCTCCATACTGCAGATATAGTATCTACACATACATACAGATATGCACTATATGTACTGATACATCTATAACACACAGAGGACAGATGTGCAGTTGCATCCTAAAAAATGACCTGCAGGAGAGCTACTAGATTCAGCAATAAAGTTACAAACTAAACAAAAATTCTGTAATTAAATGTCTAAGATGGGTAATCATCTCACATTAACTTGTCGAATTGGTAAATGTGTTCGAGGAGGGCATTGAAATGGCACAATCGATTGGTCTGGGTTTCACCTGGCATGAAATAGTGGCCAAGGATAAATCACCTCCATTAAGTGATATGTAGCCAATAAGGTTGGCTGCAGCCATTAGGATGCTGCAAACCAGGAGCTGTTTGTAAAATTGGGAATGTCAAATACACAACCATGTTTAAAGCACAATGAAGACCCTCTCTGCTCAATATGTGGGACTGTCTGACGGACTGTGTGTGAACCAGGATTCTGCCTCAGTGAGTTTCTGTCTTGAGGGCAGTAGTTGGAACATCTGTTCTGCCTGAGAAAAGGCAGAACAAACGAGAGAGAGAGAGAGAGAGAGAGAGAGAGAGAGAGAGAGAGAAAGAGAAAGAGAGAGAGAGCAAGAGCGAGGGAGAGAGGCGCAGAGAAAAGACTGAATGAGAGAGACACTTAATCTGAGACACGGGCAGCGCTGGGCCATATGCTCCTGCTGCCCCCGATGACACGCAGAACTGCTGCTTGCCGAGAGCCACCTTCCTGCTTACAGGGGAGAGTAAACAAACAGTGTATCAGTTACTGTGTGCTCACACCACCCAACTGGGCCTTATCTCACGGGTGTCTTACAGAAGATTACTCGATTGCGCTGGAAAAAGTCAGCTTCCCGTGGACATCTGAGAAGTCTGGGAGACATGGCTTTGATGAGGGGTACTAGAAATATGCCGGGATGTTATCCCCTGAGAGCCTTTCAGCTGTAATGAGAGCTAGGACCTGGTATTAACATTGCTTAAGAACAGGGTTCTCACTCCAAGTCAAATGCAAAATTCCATGACTTTTTCCCTGACTTAAAACCTGAATTTCCATGACTTACTATATAATTAATTGTACAATATACCGACCAATGATTTCAGAGCAGCCATGTAGCGTTCAAAAATCTTTTACTCCTTTAGACTGGGAGAGGAATAAATGGCCATTGAATAAATACATTTGGGCTACTCAAGCAAGCAGTAATGCTAATATCCAGATATACTCCAATTCGGCGTAGAAATACTTGAATTAATGTACTATTTTTGGCAAGTACATTTTAAGCTGCTACAACAAAATTCCCTGATATTCCACGACTGGAATAGATGATAGTCTGGCGTTATAATTTATTTGCCTCGGGTGTACTGTGGAGTGGGTAAGACTGTTTTAGTGGCAGGCTAACACATAATGATGACTTGCGCTAGCCTAGCACCTGCGAACTCTGCAACTAGAAGGACTGGATGAAACATGTTGAAAACGGTCTCCACTGATAAATAACACACTTGCTAACTTGGAAATGAGGTCCTACATGTATGTCCAAAATCTTGAACCACCCCTTTAAGAACAACCATGGGACTGATTACAATAGATTGAGATGCATGAAACAATGGTTCCTTTCCATATTGTCTGGAAAGGGTTAAAACCGAGGAAATAACAATAAAAAATACTGAAGATTAAAAAGAAATATATAATACTAAGCTAGGCGTGCCTGAGCCCTGAGCCATGTTGAACCTATCCAATGCTAGTGTTGATGTTTGGAAAGGCCCTGTGACAAAATTGAGCTAAAGTGGCTATCCATAAAAAGAGTTCTGATTCCAGAGGTAATGAGCCTCCTATCCCAAGAGAATGAAACTCCAAACTGATCCCTCCTGGAAGAGTCAAACCACAGCGATGTTCTTGTTAAAGCAGTGTACTTTTTTGGCTCATGTTAAAAGGATCATATTTGGTGTTTTTTTTCCTATTCTAGTTGAAGTGTACAGTGACAACAGAACGGTATCATTTCACCTTCTAATATAACAATCAAATCAGTTGTTCCAGAAGGAGCATAAGCAGTCACTTTTTAAGTGAAGGTATGAAATACTATATCTGACCCAAACAATCCACACAAGACCCACAGAATCCTTGTCAAAACATAATACTGTGCCAATCCTGGTCTCCTACAGACATAAAAACACCATAACAGGTAATCTGGCATTTAGCACTTACTTTCTGGCGAGGTCATCTACCGTGACCGCATTGCCATCTGAGTCACTGAGTGCCCCCTCGTCATCCTCATCCCCCACCATCCTGCAGAGGGAAAAAAGGAGACAGAAAGGGAGGGGGGTATCATTTCTGATTGGGGACACAAGGTTGGAAAGCCAGAGGCACCTTCTGACCTTTCTAGCTGTGCATCCTGACAGATCAGGTTGCTCCCCTGAATCTGGCCAGTGCCCTTGTTCTGTGTTGACACAGCAGAAATTCATCCAGAGCAGCAGCAGCAGGAGAGGGAGCGGGAGGGGGTAGCCCCCCCCACCCTGAACCTGCACCGTAGGCACCGTTTAGCTTCCTTGGGAAACTAGCCTCCTCTTATACAAAAACTACCCCTTGGTGGAGCAATGTTTATAGAGGAGAATGGGATGAAACTAACCAGGACTGACAGACTGCTCTTCAGGAAGGACATTAAAAATATATAGTTGACATTTAGGGTATTATTCTTCCACACCCTGACAGCCCTTTTTCCCCCTTCAGCACACTTTGGGAAGGACAGACCTGTGATGAACTCCACCCACATCTGTACAATGATCTTAAAATGAAAATGTTATACTCATAAGATGATGATCCTACTCTGTATGCCAACAGGTGCATTGCTATCAACTCACCGGTTGTACGGCGTACTGGGCTCGTCAATCTTCATCAAGCCATAGTCCTTATCAGCTGGGTGATACGTGGCCAGAATGTTCATTTCGTCCCATTTCTGCGACTTCTTCCTGTAAACCCAAGTTAGAAATGAGTGCTCTGGAAGCTTATATAGTCTCGGCCATTAATACTGGCACATTACTCAAAGAACACATTACTTCTATGCCTCTGCCCCAGTTTGAAACTCCTAAAAGAAATAAATCTTGTGAAACTATCCCTACAAAATCAATCACAATGTAACCTCTGTGTAGTGTTAAAGCAGCACTAAAAAAAGATTTGCTCTCGGGGGTCCCCCTACAGTTGAGAAGCGCAATAATAAACAAACTAAATATGCGTCTTTTGCAACAAAGTATGAACATAACTCTGATACAATATAGAGGGAATGCACGGACAGCAGTCTGTAGGAGATCTCGGAATACCTATAGCATAACAGCTCTTTCCATTTAGAGTTTGGAAGGGAGGCAGTGTTCCTACCTGAATACCAAACTTACTATGGCTGTTTTAGATGCGATAAGACTCCTCAGAGTGCGGCAGAAGTGCCTTTCGCCCTATTAAGAGTTTATGTGCCATTGAAATGATTTTGGAAACTTTGTTTTAAGGTAAAAAAAGAACTATTTAGGGGGCCTTTAATGAAATATAGAAAAGGTGTTTAATAACCTTAGTTATTAGTTTTTAATCATGACAACAGATCATTAATACAGAAGTATATAGGCTACAGATCTGCAAAGATCAACAACTTCTGAGGAATATTCTGTGCAGAGGAAGATGTTGGCCGAGGCTGGGGGATGTTTATGGGACTGGCTGATAGCGGGCGGGTGACGGGCTGTAAATCTGGTTACTGCAGCTGGAATAATCCTCCGGCACAGTCTTCCTATCCTGCCCACACCCCTGGTACACTCGGCACTTGAGATGATGTCCAGTCATCAGAATAGGACCTGATCTACCCTGTACCAGCAAGTCAAACCAAAACACCAAATGTAATCCCCTAGCACACACATTTTTTGACTCATTCTAGCCTCTATGCAGGACACTTTGCCAATTTTTTGCCAACACGGACCTAACCCTTTCCTTATCTTCCTTAACAAACTAGACTGCCACAGCAGAGGTGGATTTTAAAGTGAACCTCGATGAGGTCAGGCTGAGCGCTCATAACTGTGTCAGGGAGTGCAGACAGCGTTGGGAGGGTTTGTGCTGTGATGTGACAGTGCGGTCCATGGCTGGAGGCAGAGAGTGTGCTGGTTTTATGTGTGTGTGGGCAAAATGATTATACAACTCAGAGGCAGCGGTACTGGGCTACAATGCAAACCAGGATACCTACTGATGAGCAGCAATACAGCTTTGCATCAGCTAATCCGTGCACTACCTAGATTCACATTAAGGTACACACATTACATTCATACCCAAAGACTTACTCCAGGCAATGTAGCAGCATCTACATACGATCTGTCCAAACTCATCAGAGTACAATGAAATCATGAACCTGGGTTGCAGATTTCCAGAATTAAACTAACAGGTGTTCAGTTTGGTAATAATAGTTCTACAATATCTGTCAATTTAATCAGGTTAAGACCATGGCCTATATTTTTAGGAACTCGCATAATACTGTGCCTCATACTCAGAGTAATCACTTCCTGAAGTAAATGGGTCATTAGCCGTAATGAATGCAACAGGAGTGCGTCTGAACATACTGCACTGGTGCTGATCTGTAACATAAAGCGCAACAATGTACTATAGCATGCGTCTTTGATTTCACGACATAACCACTGCTCAAAGAGTCTAGAGATCTAACCTCCCAGTTCCTCTGACAGACAAGGTAATGCAGTAAGCATAAGCACTTCTATGACACTGGGAAGTACCAGAAAATGGAATTGTGTTGTGCTCAGGGGTTGGCTCAAGTTAAGAGGAATGTCACAGGATATCCCTCTTCAGACAATTTGCTTTACTGGGAATGTTGTGCCTGTGCCACAACATAAACAATAGCACTGGTAGCAACAAACACAAAAGATCAGCATGCAGGAGTCATTTTCATACCATCATTTACAGTGAAATGAAATAGTACATCCTGGGACACACCTTGCATGTTGAACGGTAATACTGTTTATCTTAGAAGAGTGCATAACTTTTCAGAAATGGAGGGGTTGGGGGGTGGTGTGGGGGAAAAGAACATTATTTCACTGTGGAAGTGCTGTGTATTCAAGAAGCATGCTGGTAAATGTAGGATCCCAAAGGATCTTCCCCCAAAGGATGCTCCACAGCAAAAAGGAGGAGATGAGAGCGTGACTACCAGCATTAAAAAAAAAAAGGTTCTTAACAAAAGTTACAATTTGGCCATCATAGTGATGCTAATTACTCATTTAACATGGGAAAAAATGTGTGCACATAGTACGCCTCATTATGTAGCGCTCATCAATAATTCCAAAATCCATGTGAAATACAGAAATAAGCCATGCTATCCTTCCTAGATGTAGTGCTTGGCTGCACATACAATCCTTCAGGATACATTTTCCCCCTTTTCTCTGTCAGAGACTATTTTGGTATCAACAGAAGCTTCCACTCTCCTGGGGGACTGGAGTTCAGTAATAACTGCCATTCTTGAATGGCCTATTTTTGCAGGGGATGGGTAGACGGGTTTCTGGACATATTCTCTAGTAGACATGGCAACTGTTCCTAAACTTGCCAAAAGCAATCCAATCCCTCAACATTCAGTTTATGTGTTTGATGAACTAAGCCTAAAGCAAGTTATGTAATTCTGAAAAATCCCCATCAAAGTGACAGTGTAAGGTTGGTTGGTTCTTACGGTCTACTGTCCTTTATAAAAAAAAAAGCCTGTCAACAACAAATAAGAAACTTGGCCTGTGACCAACTAACTCAGTTCACTTACTGAAGATAATCACCCTCTGCAGTAGGAGTCATTACAGATGGAATCAATGTATTAGACTCTGGGCAGAAATTAACCATTTCCTGTACCTTTAACATGTCTTACAATTGAACAGGTCTTACTTGAGCAAATGCAATGTGGCAGTTGTTGGTGAGGTCCATGGCAGTACTATAGATAGTCATATACCCAAATGATGACAATTAAGGGATGCGAGGTAAACAACTGCTCATCATCGTTTCATTAGTCACTCGGCCAAAAGCGGCCAAATACATCTAGACTCTAGAATGATTTTGCCAGTGTTATCTTTACGTTGTTTTAAAACCAAGCGAAGGTCGACTATTAAACGTTAACTCACTCTAGCAAGAAATCAGTAAATGCAAAATCTTCACAACAACCATGACAGGCAATGGAAGAGCGTTATGATTGGCAAACTTATCTATCTGTTTACAATATATTTGACAGATTGCAAGGGTATATCAAGTGTAATACTTTTTCCTTACTAGAAAAAAGTAGATATCTGTCAGAGAATGACAGATAACTTTACACCTTAGTTGCTTCGTTGGCACAAATGTTTCAGGCTCCTTCACCTCCAGCTGTTTACATTTAAATGTTAAACTAGTTTGCATGCACTAGGATCAGAAAATGAATGTCACAATCCACGAGTGGTTTGATTAACCGTAGGTGGCATTTCGCTAACGTAACCTAGGAGTACAAATAAGACAAGTTGACGTTACTCGGTCGCCAGCATCAGTGCATCATCACCAGCAAGCAAGCTAACAAGCACACTGGTTTAGAGATCAAAGATGTGTAAACCTAGCTAAGCTGTTGCCATTTGTTGATAGCATTAGGATCATGTAAACTTGTTACATTGGCGAACTTCGCCACAATGCCACAGACCCCGGTTAATGCATTTGTTTCGTAGATAGAAACGGGTTACGTTACTCTACTAGGTAATATCAACGAGTGTTCATGTCAACGCCCCCTGAGAGCTTTGGGCTAACTTCAGGCTAACGTCGGCTAGGATAGCTTCTAACGTTAACGTTACTCGCCTTTTCATTAGCTACAGCCAGTGATTACCAGCTAACGTTAAGCACTAACACACTAGCACTATGACGAACGGTAAATGATATCGTTTACATAGCAGAACTGGAGAGTGGAATCACTGCGCAAAACTATGATCAGCCCCATTACTATTGGTTGTCAAACTTACAACGTTAACGTTATAGTTGCAATACAAGAAAACGTCAACAACGTTAATGTTAGCAAGGTATCTGGCGTCAGACATGGCATGACTGACTGAACCATGGTGCCATTTAGCATTTGTTTCTCACTTACTGTTGGTCGTCCTCTAATATTCCCAGCGCTGCCTGCTCTGGATTTTCCACCGGGACTTCGGGGGCCCTTTTTATACTCGCCCCGCTGTTTTTGTTCTTCAGAATACCTTTAATGGGCCGGGGAGCTGCCATTCCACACGGTTACTACGTCAACCCACTTGAGAGTGCTCCCAGTCTGAGCTACAACGTTGCTAGTATTCAAGTTTCAGTGACACTTCAAGACTAAAGAGTTACAATTAACATGGGTAGTTATTTAGTGGCAGCATTCAGGAAAATTTGATGGCATAACCAACAACTTTAATAGCCCTATCGTTACTAGACTATACACTACCACCCTCCCTGAACTTGTGTCGATCCGGCAAGATATCTGACGTTACAGCCCTCATAGAACGCGGTACTATCCTCTTCTAATGTCGCGAGATTTGAGAAGGGTGAAAGGGTCGTGGATTGGTTGTAGGCTATCTGGTTGTATCCTTCTTTTCATACTCTCATCTTTCATAAATTGTGCTTACCTGTCGAACACATGCAATTAATAAAGCGAATTCCCAGACATGTTCACCGAGTGTAAGACGGTAGGATGGTATGTTGCTTCAAGTTGTTTTGCTAGGATAAGCAAAAGTCAGACTATGTAAATTGGGATATTAGTAGCTTTACTTTCTGAATGTCAGGTAGCCTAATGGCCACCTTACACCAAACAACTTTGACAAGATTTGGGAAAGATTCTTAAAAGATTGTAGTCTTTTAATTAATGCCCCCCCATTCAAGCTTTACTCAAAAGACTCCAGTCTTTGAAGAATCTTTCCCAAATCTTGTCAAAGTTGTTTGGTGTAAGGAGGCCATAAATTGAAATGGTCTAGGACCAGCATTTTCGTTAGCATGGTAGGCTACAGGAGAGGAGATGAACAGGGTAACGTTACTGAAACGTAGGCTATTACAAATGTAGTCAGGCAGCGCAATTCAGTGTGCATATCACCTGTGCTCAGTGATTACATACACCTGTGGGTGCGATGTGAAGTAATGGCTACGCAACTTCCTCCTGGACACATTAAAGGATGCTCTAGCGAATTGTTTAGAACGCACGTTGCCGTCGCTGGTAGGAAAGGACCATTTGTCTATTACATCTTTTGTGGAGAGGTTGTGCCAGAACTACACGCTGGGCATTGCTCTAACAGTAACTCGTTTCCAAGTGTATGGCTCCAGCAGGCCAGTCTTAAGTGCCTTCCTTTCTACTAAGCACCGCGGCTCTACCGAGTCTGTCTTATGTCCAGCGGACGAGTGTTCTCCTGTGGCTACTAGGGTGCACATGAAAGCTGACGTGGTTCTCTCCTCCATCCCTGTTCTCTCCTGGGTCTCCCTCTTGTATGGCAGACAAGGCCAAGATCACAGCAGCAGTTGACCACGTGTTAGCTTGACCACTGTTTTCCCCTGTATGTGTTGTTTTGGGTTAACTAGCTAGTTGTGTTTACAGGCACCACTATTGTGTCTTCTGGTTCATATAGTATTTGTCACTTATTTTGCTTTGCCCCTGTCGGTCACTGGTCCAGCCTGGCCATTGTCATTATCGCAGCCCAGTAGCGGCGTCTCTGGTTGAGACGTGGGCTGCGAAGTTTACAATTCCCGTCTTTATTTCTACTCTTCCCCTGTTTGTTATATTTGCTTATTTTATTTCTTTGGCCTGAGTGTTGATCCTAGGAATGGTTGTTAGCGCCATCTGTCAGTGATATGCTGTGTGAGTAACCTACTGGTAGTATTCCGCCCTTAGTTTGCAGTGTGAACACGCCCTAGTGGCTGAGTGTAGCCTCAAACTTTTACTCATATAAGCTTGTTCTCTGTGTGATTTATCCTGTCCGTGAGACATTTGCTGTGTTACATTGGTGTGCAAGTGTACTGTGTGATCACGTATGGTTGAGTGTTTGCCAGAGGTACTCTAGCAGTGTTATGATGGCTTTCCTGGGATTGACACCTTGCCTCATGTGTGTTTCCTTATGTTGTTTGTTTCTTTTGTGTTATGTCATCCATGTTTTGTACCCTTGCTTCTGATACAAACCAGAAGTCACCAAGACACGCAGACATAAAATATTTATTGATCATAACAGCCTTCTTGTTTGCATCCATTTACTTGGATAGCCTCAGAAGTACTAGGTAGCAGTCTCCAGTGTTTAGTGTACTTCTACTTAGCATAAGTGTGTAGATCTTATGTACTGGGGCCTAGCCCTGGTTACATTTGGTGCTGCGAGCAGGGTACAAACAGGAGGCTGTTTGTTGACTTATGTTCCTTTGTTTTTTTTGTATCACTCGACCTTACTGTTGACATGTGCTAATGTGGCTAATACTAGCTTAGTATTCTATTTGGGGGAAAACAGTGGTTGAAGATAAAGTTCATCAGACGCCTGACTACAAGAGCGTGCAGCAACGATTGCCTCCTGAAGGTCCCATCATCCTTATCATCCACGACTACTTGGGCCTGTTGGCGGTTGTCTGTAGTTTAACTGATTTTGTGTTTTTTTGGGTGGGTTTAGTTCTGTATTTTTCTCTTTTTCTCTCATTTTCCTTACAGACAGCCATGGAAGGTGAGAATATAGCAGCTCAGCTTAAAGCTTTGACTAATCTGGTCCAGCAGCTACAGGTAGATAATACAAAGCTTAGGGAGGAGGTCGCACAGAGCCGAGCCCCACCACCAGGAAATAGTGGTCGGTCAGGTGGAGGAATGGGTGGAGGAGGCCCGTCGGCACTTATCTTTACGTCCTATGTCCCTTGCTGAACAGACCCTAACTATTTTTGACTTACTAGATGGTGAGGCCAGAGCAGAAGTTAAGTTCTGTCCTGTTTCTGAGCGTAGTAGCCCAGACAAGATATTTGCAATACTGACCAGTATGTATGGTTGTACACAATCTTATATTAGTCTTCAGAAACAGTTTTTCCAGCGACGGCAACTCTATGGCGAGTCCTTAAGAGAATATTCCCATGCTCTCATGCACCTATTAGAAGCAGTTAAGTTGCGGGACCCAGCTTGCTTTGCTAACCCAGACATAGTGTTGCGTGACCAATTTATCGAGAATGTGAGGGATGTTACGTTAAAGCGGGAACTGCGACGTCAAGTCCGGCTCCAGCCTACCATTGCTTTCTATTACATTCGCAGCGAGGCCCTCCGCTGGGTAGAGGAAGGCGAACATGTAAGTCACAGACCTTGTGCCAGTTCTTGCAGCATGCATGCTGCCCCTGTATATGACGCTGACCTTAATTCTGTCTCTGCAAAGCCCACTAGTGAGTTGAGTGAGTTGAAAGAGTCCCTTCGTAAGCAACAACACCAGCTTGACACCATTTTGAAACGCCTTGATTCCCCCCAGCTTGCCGCATCTTCCAGTTTTAGGCCCCAGTCACATGGCATGCGGTTTCGGTTCCAAGCTGATGGCACACCAATATGCTCACGCTGCAATCAGCCAGGTCACATTGCACGTTTTTGTCATGCGGGGCCCAATACTAGTTCCAAGGGACAGGTAGTATCCAGCTCCCACGCTCAGCCGCCGGAAAACTAGTACCCTCCGACGTTAGGGCCCAAACGTCGGGTGGGGCATCTTCGGGTCTTTGTCCTGTTGATATGTCACCACTTATTGGTAAATGTCCCGTGGTAGAGGTTCAAATCGGGGGTGTGGGTGTGGCTTGCTTGCTGGATACTGGCTCGATGGTAACCACGATCACTCAGAAGTTTTTTGAACAGCGGCTACAGCCACATCGCTAACTTGAACTACAGCCGTGCTCTTGGCTTAAGCTGAAGGCAGCGAATGGTCTGGAGATACCTTACCTAGGATACCTGGAATTAGATGTGCATCTTCTTGGCCGGACTTTTCTGAAGATGGGAATTCTAGTTGTTAAAACCCCAGCTGACCCCAACACTCAGCCTCACAAGGAGACTGTTCCTGGCCTTCTAGGGATGAACATCATCCATAACTGCTACCAGGAACTATTCATAGACCATGGCAGTGCACTTTTTCGCTCCCCCGATGTTCGGCAGGCGGGAAAAGCATGGCGGCAAGCTCTGTCTGAGTGTCAGCACATGGAACGGGCATTGGAGAGTGGCCGGATAGGATCTGTCCGAGTACAGCAAGGCCCCGCAATACGGGTGCCCGCAGGATCTATGAAGTTGGTTCCAGCATCTTGTCATCAGGGGTTAGGGCCCACCCTTTCCTCCGCCCTCTTGGAGCCAGTGTCATTTACTGATGGTCACCTTCCTAGTAACTTGCTTATACCAACTGCTTATCTCTCCGTCACACACGGCAGTGTTCAGGTGCCAGTTGTTAACATAGGCAGTCAAGATCAGTGGATTTGGCCCAAACTTGTGCTAGGTGAATTGTACGTGGCCTCACCACCGGCCTCCACTCAGTCTGTCCACTTTGAAGCTCAGGGAGATTGTCAGGAGCAAGCAGTCCTCATTCAGTGTATCCATACAGATAGACTGAATTATTATGAACACTATTATTCCCTTACTTGATCAGGCTCCAGTGCGGCAACAGTATCGCCGCCTTCCGCCATCCCAGTACGACACAGTTAAACAACACGTGCAAGAGTTGCTGGATCAGAAGGTTATCAGTCCCAGTTGCAGCCCCTATGCGTCACCGATAGTGGTGGTACAAAAGAAAGATGGCTCTACCCGTCTTTGTGTAGATTACCGGCAACTTAATGCGAAGACGCGGAAAGATGCTTTCCCCTTACCCAGGATTGTGGAGACCCTGGATGTGTTAAGCGGAGCCAAATGGTTCAGCACCTTGGACCTCGCATGTGGTTACAATCAGGTCCTGGTTCGGGAGCAAGACCGTGAAAAGACAGCGTTCTGCACACCCTTTGGTCTGTTTGAATTTAACAGGATGCCATTTGGATTGTGCAACGCTCCAGGTACGTTCCAGCGTTTGATGGAACGTATCTTTGGAGATCAGAGCTTTCACGCACTATTACTATACCTGGACCATATAGTGATCTTTTCAACCACTGTCCAGCAACATCTTCAACGCTTGGAAATGGTCCTCACCCGTCTCCAACAGCACAACCTAAAGTTGAAGCTGAAGAAATGCAGGTTCTTTCAGACTGAGGTAAGTTACTTGGGACTCATAATATCAGTAGCCACCAACCCGGAAAAGATCCGAGCAGTTTCAGAGTGGAAAAGGCCCTCTACTGTCAAGGAGCTCCGCTCTTTCCTGGGGTTCGCGTCCTATTACAGACGGTTTGTGGCAGGTTTTGCAAACGTTGCCGCTCCATTGCACAAGCTAGTGGGGGCACTGGAGGGTACCCGAAAGAAGCCTGGGCCCCGGGTGCGGGGGTCCATTGAACAGCATTGGAGCCTGGCCTGTGAGGAAGCATTCCTGACATTAAAAGATCGACTGGTTCATGCCCCAGTGTTGGGGTATGCAGACTTTTCCCGCCCGTTCGTGGTGGAAATTGATGCCAGTCATTCTGGACTGGGGTCGGTGTTGTCCCAAGAACAGGAGGGGCAGAGGCGCCCAATCGCATACGCTAGCCGAGGCTTACGCCCAAGCGAACGAAATATGTCGAGTTACAGTGCCATGAAACTGGAGCTCTTAGATTTGAAATGGGCAGTAACAGAAAAATTCCGGGAATACCTCCTTGGCAACCGGTTTACAGTGTATACGGATAATAACCCCCTCAGCTACCAGCAAAGTTGGCAGCTGTTGAACTGCGGTGGGTGTCACAACTGGCTCTGTTAGATTATGAGATAAAGTACAGACCTGGCACAGCTAACCGCAATGCGGACGCACTCTCCAGACTGCCAGTGGCCCCCATCCCAGACCTTGTGACAACCCAGCTAGGTGCCCCTACACTTCGACCCAGTTCAACGTCAAGGGAGGCCTCTGGGCTGGACCCCCAGATGGTCAACCCCCTAAAGGTGAAGGCTAGCCTATCCAGCGTTCTTGCTCCCCCCCAAAGACTGGGCCCCGGGTTGGCTAAATTCCTTGCACAGGAAACGACAGCATCAAGCACTGCAGAACCTCCACCTTCTGCACTGATAAAGACGACCCCCGGGCTGGGCCCCCGGGTGGCTGAATTCCTTGCACAGGACACGACAGCGACAGGCAGTGCAGAACCTCCACCTTCTGCACCAACAGAGATGACCACCGGGCTGGGTCCCCGGGTGGCTGAATTCCTTGCACAGGACACGACAGCGACAGGCAGTGCAGAACTTCGACCTTCTGCACCAACAGAGATGACCACCGGGCTGGGACCCCGGGTGGATGAATTCCTTGCACAGGACACAACAGCGACAGGCAGTGCAGAACCTCCACCTTCTGCACCAACAGAGATGACCTCCGGGCTGGGCCCCCGGGGAGTCGAACCCCTCCCGGGTAGGGCCATTAGTCCAGGCATTCAAGTCCCACATGGTATACTAAGCAAAGTGGCCCCCGGGCAGCCGAAGTATGCGAGGTTGGGGCTACAGTGTCCCGAAGCAAGGATGACCTGCAAGTGCTACAAGCTGCTGACCCTTGTATCTCTGCCTTTATGTACTTTTGGAAGAGGGGCCGCACACCAACCACTACCGAATTAAGGATGTCACCAGACTGGGAGAAAGAGCTTGTTAAACAGTGGCCCCGAATCAGGGAAAAGCACAGGCTGCTGTATAGAGAGGTGCAACTACCCCCAGCCAGGACCACAGTATTCCAACTCCTCCTACCAGCGACCCTACGGGGAGAGGTGCTTACTAGGGATCGACCGATATGGATTTTTTAGTACCGATACCGTTTTTTTTTCCATCAGCCTTAGCCGATGACCGATACAGGCTGCCGATTTTCTTGAGCCGATATTTGGAGCCGATACTGCTTTTATTTTGCTCCCTCAATTTACATCATACAAATGACACATAATTACACAAATGATGATAACAAATGTTATAAGTCTCAATTTAAAAAAAGGATGGATGGGTGCACTGGATATGGTTAACTGTGCAAAATGCTTTCATCAACATCTTACAACACAGCCTTGATGATGCATTGCTTGCTGACATATTATAAGACATAATTCAAGTCATCACAAAATGTCCTTTGTCAACACATTTAAATAATTTAAGAAAACAATAAGCCTGAAAAGTACCTATTGAAATAAAGTGCTTGATTTGTCATTTTAGACGGCATGGTTTCAATTTTTCTATGTCTATATTTTTCTAAAAAAAGCTGCCAGATTTGTCAACCACAGAACATAAATCAGCAGAGGAAAATAACGTGGTGTCAGATGTTTCTGTTCTAAACGGCATCAACGTCAAAAGGTATAAAAACGTATCTCTCAAAGTTTTAAAATCTCTCCTTCAGGTAGCGCAGCACTCTCATATTGCTGTGATGATGCGTGTGTCCCACTGAGTGAGACAGACCGGACGCACACACAAACTTCTGTTTGGTAGCTGACGAACCACCATTGAACTGGATTGATAATGATAACGTTAGCAAACGGCTCTAAACAAGTAAGGCATAAGGCATGTCTGGTATGATGGTACATGATAATATTCACACTAAATTATTTGAAATATATGATTTCTTAATGTCTAGTGACATACCACGGCCATTTATGATTAATTAAAATGCAGAACATTATTAAAGCTCTGATCACCAGTGTTAAGTAACAGCTACGCTAGCAGCATGCATCACCGGATAGCCTACAACTTAGCTATTTGCAGCTCCCCTAAATACAATGGCAAGCATGTTTTATAGAGGCATTCAGGAGACACACACACACACACACCTGGCGTCCAACACTCCAGCCAGGTGGTGCGGCTGAATAAAACTCTCACAAATACCCGGAACAACGTTGGCATTGAGCTACTTAATCCTTATGACCAGTGTTTGTAACAGCTACATGGTCTCTATGGATAGCCTACAACTTCTTTTGCCATATTCATTATTAAAGCTCTGATCACTGCGATGGCAACTCCGCCCCGCTCAAAGGAGAGGGGGAGGGAGACGCACACACCACACGCGTCCAAAACTCAGCCAGGTGGTCGCTGAATAAAACTCCCACAAATATCTCGTAACAAAGTCGGCATTACTTAAAGGAACCATATGTAAGATTGTGGCCAAATCTGGTACTGCAATCACTTTCAAATTACTGTATCCCCTCCCCCTCCCCCCTGATTCGAGGTTGCCAACCCGGATGCCGAAACACTACTAACTTTGTGATTAGTACATAGGTGGAAGGTGGCGCTTCAGGCCAAAACACAACATCAACATCAGTTGAGGGCTGCAACTTCACTTTTTAAAATAACAATATCCTGGCCGGACTACTGTTGTCAGTGATATAAGTATTTGAAATGAACATGATTTCTTAATGTCTAGTGACATACCAGGGCCATTTTATGATTAATTAAAATACATTTCTTACATACGGTTCCTTTAATCATATGATTGACCAGTGTTCGTAACAGCTACCGCTAACGCATGCATACGGATAGCCTACAACTTAGCTATTTGCAGCTCCCTAAATACAATGGCAAGCATGTTTTATAGAGGCATTCAGGGAGGGAGACACACACACACACACACCACAAGCGTCCAACACTCAGCCAGGTGGTCGCTGAATAAAACTCTCACAAATACCACGGAACAACGTTGGCATTAGGCTACTTAATCATATGACCAGTGTTTGTAACAGCTACCGCATGAATATGGATAGCCTACAACTTAGCTATTTGCAGCTCCCTAAATACAATGGCAAGCAGTTTTATAAACGATCATTAAGCATTAAAAAAAGTAGCCTACCTATCTATCATTCGTGTTTTCCATTTGGACCCACAAACTTGCTTCCACCTTCAAAGTGTATGGCAATATTTCAGCTAAGTCAAACAGTTAAAAGATGCTTTGAAAGTTTAAAGTTTACTGTTGTCTTGAAGAGCAGGCTTTCAGCACTCTGCTCGTGGGGGAGGCGCAGCGTCTCCAGCAACACAGAGCTGCCGTGGACGCCTGTATGTAAATAATGCGGGGAAAAAACTATCATCGAATGCAGCGGCTTATCGGCCGATGCCGATACACGTAAAAAACGCAAATATCGGCCCGATATCGGTCGATCCCTAGTGCTTACCAACTTGCATAATAATCATGGCCACCAGGGAGTAGATCGTACCACAAGTCTGATTCGTCAGCGGTGTTATTGGCCAAGGATGTGCCATTACATCAAGAAGTGGTGTGAAGAATGTGAACGGTGTGTGGTCGCAAAGGCTTCCCAGCCCAAGGTTAGGACATTCCGGGGAAGTCTACTGGCCACCAGACCCCTTGAGATCGTCGCCATTGACTTCACCATCTTGGACCGTGCCAGCAGCGGCCATGAAAACGTATTGGTGGTAACTGATGTATTTTCCAAGTTCACACAAGCTTACCCCACCAAGGATCAAAAAGCCAAGTCTTTTGTGAGTGCCACAACGGATCCATTCAGACCAAGGCAGGTGTTTTGAAGAGGAACTATTAAAATAGCCCCACATCATCACATACCCTTCACCATACCTAGAGATTGGCATGGGTGTTATTTCAGTTAGCCTATTAGCTGGTTTGATGCTCATTGAGCTCAATGCAAATCAAACCAGCTAATAGGCTAACTGAAATAACACCCATGCCAATCTCTAGGTATGGTGAAGGGTATGTGATGATGTGGGACTATTTTAATTCCAAAAAACCAAGGTAACTTTATCAGGATGCACAGTATTCTGGATCCATGAAATAACTGGCCTTTAAAAATAAAAATCTGCCTGTCTCTATGGGAATTTAACATGGGGGTGGGAATACTTATGACCCCTGTATTTTAAGGAAGAACATTTATTTATTTATGATACATTATTCATTCACTAAGAAAATTGGTGTCCTTAAAGGTTAGAGATTTCCTCATTTTTCACTTAAGGCATTAAGATGAATTTCCAAAAGATGATTTTATATTCCTCTTTTCAGTGAACTTTAGGATGGGTGCCAATACTTTTGGCCATCACTGTAGGTCTTCTAGTCGTAGTACGGCCGGTCAACTCTCAAACCACTACAACCTACCGAAGTCAGCTATACGTGCCCCTTGCCCAACTACCCTGTCTATAAATACAACCCTGACTCTGTCTAGCTCGACCTATGGTACCTTGGAGCTGGTTCACCGGGACGGTGAACATTAATGGCGGGGGTGAGTGTAGTCAGGCAGCGCAATTCAGTGTGCACATAACCTGTGCTCAGTGATTACATACACCTGTGGGTGCGATGTGAAGTAATGGCTACGTAACTTCCTCCTGGACACATTAAGGGATGCTCTAGTGAATTGTTTGGAACGCACGTTGCCGTCGCTGGTAGGAAAGGACCATTTGTCTATTGGATCTTTTGTGGAGAGGTTGTGCCAGAACTACACACTGGGCATTGCTCGTTTCCAAGTGTATGGCTCCAGCTGGCCAGTCTTAAGTGCCTTCCTTTCTACTAAGCACCGCGGCTCTACCGAGTCTGTCTTATGTCCAGCAGACGAGTGTTCTCCTGTGGCTACTAGGGTGCACACGAAAGCTGACGTGGTTCTCTCCTCCATCCCTGTTTGTTATATTTGCTTATTTTATTTCTTTGGCTTGAGTGTTGATCCTAGGAATGGTTGTTAGCGCCATCTGTCAGTGATATGTTGTGTGAGTAACCTACTGGTAGTATTCCGCCCTTAGTTTGCAGTGTGAACACGCCCTAGTGGCTGAGTGTAGCCTTAAACTTATTTACTCATATAAGCTTGTTCTCTGTGTGATTTATCCTGTCCGTGAGACATTTGCTGTGTTACATTGGTGTGCAAATGTACTGTGTGATCACGTATGGTTGAGTGTTTGCCAGAGGTACTCTAGCAGTGTTATGATGGCTTTCCTGGGATTGACACCTTGCCTCATGTATGTTTCCTTATGTTGTTTGTTTCTTTTGTGTTATCTCATCCATGTTTTGTACCCTTGCTTCTGATACAAACCTAAGTCACCAAGACACACAGACATAAATAAAATATTTATTGATCGTTAACAGCCTTCTTGTTTGCATCCATTTACTTGGATAGCCTCAGAAGTACTAGGTAGCAGTCACCAGTGTTTAGTGTACTTCTACTTAGCATAAGTGTGTAGATCTTGTGTACTGGGGCCTATCCCTGGTTACACAAACATAATGCAGTGACCAATGTATTTTGTGACAGTCAATCATTTTTACGGTCACATAGAGTTAAAAAGAAAGCAGACAATGATATTACTTTGGAAGTGAACTTTTGTCAGACTCCAGATGCCAGACAATTTGCAACCAGCATCTAAAAAAAGGATCACTTGGAAGAGTGGTAGGCTATATGTGCTTACTGTTACACATGAGCTGTGTTCGAAGGAAAACGCTCACTTAAACAGTTGCTTGTAACAAACAGTTTTAACTAGTTAGGTAGTTAGAAACTTTATTATCCCCTTGGGGATTTTTTTTCTCAGTAAGTGATGCATGAAAACATAGGACATGTTGTTATCTGCCTCTGTTTCGACATAACCAGACAAGGTGAAGAAACACTCACAGACCCCAATCACATTAGCATTACACATTCCCCCATAAGACAATGACACAGGAAGACATTGGACAGGACAGATTAGCCATAAACAAATCCCATCTCTACACATGTAACTAGTGTAATATAGGAACACGTGTTTCCGGACTCTAAGGCAAAAAACTGTTCTTACATATTTTTTTCCAGATACAGTCATGTGAGAGACATCGCAGACGCACAGTGAGATGTCAGCAGGTGGATTCCACTGTGGTACATGTTACAGTGTGGTGGAATGGACTGTTTGAGCCTAATACAGAATACCAATACAGAAGTGTCGGTAATGTAAATAACATTTATTTGCATTGCATATATCCATATTACATTGAAGTTGAAAGGTGGCTAAAATATTAACTTAAAGCTGCTGCATTTTTGTACTATTTTTTCCATAGAAATACATAGAAAACATAATAATTTGCATACACATACCGCACTATGCACAACTTTTATTCACTAGCGACTATAGCCTAAAACCGTCAGGTTGAAGGGGGGCTAATTACTCCATAGAATTACTCTCACATATTTTCTTAAAGTGACAGGCACTCAATTACACCTACTCATCAGCAATGTGCACTCAATTGGACCTACACACCACAGTAAAGATATGCCTAAGTGTTATAGGTTAAACGTCAATATGAGGCATTCAAATTACTAAATATGTTTAGCTACTAGTAATTACTAGTAAAATGCTAAATGCATTATTAAATAAATACACTCTATATGAATTCAAAATATATGATAGAAACATATCACATAAGCTATCATTTTTCAGTGTGTGTTTGTGTGTGTGGAGAGAGTCAAGCAGTATCTAGGATGTCCACTGTTGTGAATGATCCCACTACAGTATATATTACTGATGACGTCAGGGTGGTGGGGCCCCAAAATCAAACACTTTTTTTAAAAAGTATCGGCATTGAAATCGCAATTCTTGACTTGGTATCAGAATCGACCCCCTTCCCCCCAAATTGTGTAAAATCCCCTACATGAATAACCTAAGGGGGGAATTCCCCCCCATTTTGAAAAATGAATTTTAAGCCCTGATTTCTAATTGTATAAATTATTTTGAGTTGGTGTAATACATCATTAATCTTTCATGCTATCTTCTAGCAGCCATAGAGGCGCATTAGAGTCATCTAACATGGCTAAAATGGTGTTGTCTCCTCACAGAGGAATCATATTTAGTTATAAAATAAATTAAATCCATTGCAAGTGTAGTGTGATATAAAACATTTTGGTAAAGCAAGGATGAGGTTAATCTGGAACAATTTATGATATTTTTCATGGACACCAGTAAGCAGAGTTGCAAGACAAGAAAAGAAGACAGGACTGAGTGTTCCCACTGCATTTGTGTGGTTTCAGACAGAGAACAGATATAGAACAGAAGGCAGTAAGCCCAGCAGAAGGACCAGGAGATTGCACTGGATGGATCCAGCATGGTCTGGCTCTGGTAGTAGCTCATTGCAGTTGGTGTATGGCTCGATGCAAGCAGCATAGGCCATGGCATGCGCAATATAGCTCTGCTCCTGAACTCCGTGGAAGAGGTGGGCCATTGGGCCTTTGGCAAAGATGGCTACATCCTCTATGCCATGTGTTTCAGAGTCCATTGGCACTGCTGATTGCTGTTTGTAGTCATTCCCATCTGATAATAAAAACAGGACAACACAACACAAAATGAGTTTCATCAACAAAGACTTTTTAAATAAGCGTATCATTATCTCTTAATAAAAGGGTGGTCAAGTTCAGGAAAGTCTAAAGGTAGGGTAAGCGATGATAAACAAATTCTAAGACTCAACACTTTTTTTAACATGCAGTGAATATCTCCTCACGATTAGCTAGCTCTCCATTCTCTGAAAATACTTAGTTCTTACACAGCCCTAGCTCCTGAGTGGGGGTAGCTTGTACCCCGAACAATGACAAAATACT
This sequence comes from Alosa alosa, assembly GCF_017589495.1. NCBI lineage: Eukaryota > Metazoa > Chordata > Actinopteri > Clupeiformes > Clupeidae > Alosa > Alosa alosa. The sequence continues at coordinate 23,543,102 of NC_063197.1, read as the reverse complement.
GCGTGGAGTTTCTCAGGGAGGAGTGAGCTACCTCTCTGGTGTTTTTTGTTTCGTCTTTGGTTCAAATGTAATGTAAGTTACTTTGGACAAAAATGTCTGCTAAGCATCATCCAGTGTCGCTTACCCCACCTTTAAGTTCTCAAAGTCCACATACAGCTTTGTTTGTCAGGGACTAACATTTGTGTCCACAAGATGGCGCTAAAGCATTAGGATAAATACAGTAAATACCAATGGCATGTGTATAGGTCAACAAGGCTTGGCTCAAGTGAAAATTGTTATCCAGAAAATTAAGACATACTTGATATAGAGTTGTTAATGGATGGTCGGCTGCCATTGACAATCGCAAATCCTGGGCCATTTCCATACAGAGCCGTTGTAAATGGCAGGTTGTCAGTGGCAAGTCTTCGTGACAGTCCTGAAAAGAATGCATACTGTACATGTAATCATCAATCATTTTTCTCAATATACCAGACACAAAGGAGGCAGATGTGCCGACAATGGTAAATGATCTGGGCCGTCTGCCAGTCCATACCCAAGGAAAAGGTAAAACTTCAGATTAGTATTCCCTTTGCCCTTGATGGGGATTGATGGTTGTCATCCCTACCAAAGCTGAGACCAAACCTACGCTTTTGGAACCAATGGCTTTCAGTATTGCTAACCATCTCATCAGAGTGCTGTGGACCATCATCTGTGTAAACCTTTAAGAGAAGCAGAGAACTCAGGCTCATTGTCTTTACCTAAAACAGGATTTCCTCTGTCAGAGTGCCCTCCAAAGGAGAAGACGTGGGAATGGTCAGCTGTGACCACTGACAGGGTGTCCATTTCACTGGTCAGATTCGCTGCCCTGGTGATGGCATTGTCAAACTCCACAGTCTCGGTCAGTGCCTTCTTGGCACTGCTGCCGTGATGACCATGGTCGATTCTGCCCCTTGAAGTAAGCAAAAGCATTGATAAGTATCACATAAAAAGAATCTCTTTCACAGTCATGAACACAGGCAGTAGCTTTAGTAACACGTTCTGTTTCCAGAGGCATTCACATGTGGGCATGTATATGTTTGCCAGCATGAATACATTTATTTGCCTGCTTTTCTGTTTTGTCACCAAATCAAACATTAATGAATCAAATGATGTCTGCATATCTTGCGTCTTGTCAGAGTAATGTATGACCGTGCACATTCACTTGATGATAGTTTTATTTTGGAACTTATCTTCTACAAAGAGGTAGAATCCATTTGGGTTTTTGCGTAGGATTTTGATGGCCTTCTCCACCATTTCTGTGAGAGATGGGTCACTCGCCTTGTCTCGGTCGATGTTATATTTTGTGTCCTTTGGCTCAAAGAGTCCTAAGTGTGAAAATGATCACTTGTGAATGGTAACTCTGGCAACCAACTCTTTTAGTTGTTAATTTGTTAATTTGTTAATTTGACAGTTTCATCTTCACCCTCATCAAATTTGAGAATGGTGAATTAATGGATGTGATGTCGGTGTAAGTTACACTGATTTTAGAACAGCTAAGGGGTGTTGTTAGGCACGACTCGCAAGTGGAGCTGTTCTAAAATCAGTGTAACTGACAGACTCGAGTGGCTTATTGCTTTTCTGAAACGGTTACTACATATATCTGGCAAGGTTTCATAAAATAAAGGTGCAGCAACAAGAAATTTAACGATGTATTCATAGATAATCATTCTTCCGTTTACAACAGTATCGAACGCGATTCAGCCAATCATAATCAAGGACCGGAACTATCCGTTTCAGAAGGAAGCTTTGACTTACCTATTAAATAGTCAGTCTCTTCCTCGTCCACTGCATCAAGTTGTGATTTGTTCCACACATAATGTGCTTTCTTGAAAGAAAAAAATATTCTGTTACAGAATATTAAATCTCTACCTAAACTTCCAAAATACGTATACGTAATATTTCTGTAGTGTGTGTACCTGCTTGTTCTTAAGCCACTCATCAATGAGATTGGTTTTGTCCAGGCGACTTCCATTGAGGCTTGGGTACTCAGGGTCAGGAGTTTCTTGAGGGAGCATATATGTCCGACCCCCTCCCAGAATTACCTAGTGGAGAATGTATTGTGTTTTGCCGTTTTAATCAATCATTTGCTAATTTCTTGAAAAGTACAGTCAGTACATGAGTCAGCAGTAAGTCTTACATTGATATCAGTGTTGTGCACCAGCTGGTAGGCGATGTCCTTGCAGTCTCCTACTACATTATCGTTTTTTAGCTCATAGTCACTGTACCAGTCTCTGTCAGCGGAGTGGCTGTAGCTGGCAGCAGGGGAAGCGTGCTGAACACGGGTGGTTGTTACGATACCCACTGATTTCCCTGCACCAAGACACAATACACTCCATGAATCAGATAAAACTTTAGGCAAACGACTGTCGTTTCAGTTTGTACAACTTGCACCTTCTATGGGTGGTGATGACTGCCGTACCTGCCATCTTGGCTCGGTGAAGAACCGACTTGACCTCGTTGCCTTTGGCAGTGGCACAGTCGCCACGGCGGGCAGCTGCAGTGATCCCCAGGGTGCCATAGTTAGCCTTCACGCCGCAGTGGTAGGCTGTGGCAGTGCCAGCACTGTCAGGCATCTGCTGATCTACATTGTAAGTCTACTCACAAACATACACATATAGACTTGGTGACTACACAATAGTCTGTAAATGGCCTGTAAAACAAGTGTTGGAAATTACAGTTTCCCTATGTCATTGGTACCTTGGACAAAGCCAGATAGGGGAAGGTGTCCATGGCTAGAGAAGTTTCCTCTCCTGTTTTCCCTGCCATCTGACCTTTCAGAATCCTTGCTGCTGTGACTGTGGTAAATCCCATACCTTGGGATTGATCAAAGAAGTAATTAGGGGTTTGCACCGACGTCACGTTCTGGCCGGTAACTATGGTAACCCAGCACGCGCGGCCATATTGGCGATACTCAGTGAATGAAGTACAATGGAGTATTATGCACTTTGGATATCTTACGTGATTGTAGCGTGTCTAAACAACAGAAAAGCTCATCAAAATGCGTCTAAGATGCAAAGGCATATAGGGCAGGACTTGGACCACAAGAAAAGGCGCGATATTTCGAGAAATTACGGATTATTGGCAGCGCAGATCCATATGAGTTGGGTGAGGGAGACGAAGTACCAAGTTCAACCACAAGCGCCCCCCTTCCTTTGATAACTTCTGGCATTATTGTCCCTTCTCCCTGGTTTTTTAATAACGTTTGGAAGTCGATACCTACACCAGATGTTTTTCTCAGTCTGACCTATTGGTACAACCTAAAACACGGCAATAATTAACCATTTTCCTTGACGATGTTAGGAATTTACTTCAGTGCCTAATGCTTTCTAATGAGGCGAGTATCTCCAATATGGCGATGTCCAGATCTGATGACACGCCGTGCAAACCCCTAATAGTTATGCAACATAGAGAAGACCTCAAGACTCTGGGTGAAGGAACATTGTGCTTCTTAGAAACAATAAATTAACTGTCATACAGCTCCATGTAGTTAATTGTCAGCAGATTTCAGTGATAAGATTGTAAGTACACAGTAAGTTAATTGTGTACTTTTATGAGCAGTATACACATACACACATATCGCACACACAAGCTACCACACCCAAGTGAAAGTATCTACATATTTATGACATGGTCAGGTTTTCATGATCCGACTGTAAAAAGTGATAAAATAAGTTCCAAAATAACACGTCATGTCGGTGTAATAATAGTGACCAGTATCCAGCTATAAAAGAAGAGTTCAGTAACTTATCGACTTATCAAGTTATTAGACTTTATGGACTGCTTGGAAATAGTGTAACTTTTATCTATTGCCTGCTGTAGTTTTGTGACATTGAACATAGGAATATGGTCCTTGATAAATTAATAGATTAAACTATTACAAAGGCTTGGAGAGATATTGATATCCCCAGACTTATTGGTCAGTGAGCTTACCTTCACACTTATATATCTTGTTATCTCGTAGTCCAACAGGACAAGGCATTTTTATAAGATGCTGCATTTTTTTTAATTTTATTGTAGCATTGTTGGACATGTTGATCACAACAGGTCATACAATTATTAACTATTTTGTAATCGTTCCAACATCAGAAGAAAATACATAAGCTGATGAATGAGCTAGTAAGAAGGTATCTCCAATATCAAATTAACTTTAAAACAGTAAATTGAATATGTGACTTGTGAAATTGAATATATGCACGCCCATTACAAAGCAAGCAGTTTTTGTTTTTTATTCTTAATATTTCTTATTTTATGTAACTTCTTTTCATTTCTGAAGTCTCACCTCTGTCAGAGGGGCTGAGGCTCATCATTGCCTAATTACAAACGAATTTGATGCCATGACTTACCATCTCCTAGAAAGAGGATGAGGTTTTTTGCCTTGTGCAGATTAGGTTTTATCTCCAGTGCAGTTAATAAGGCTTCTTTGCCCTTCACATTCCAGAAGCGGGGGTCTTCCTCCTCAGCTGAAGAATAAACATGTTTACTTGGCTGCTCTCCTTTCTCAGAGATTATATTTATTTGGTTTTGTACATGTAACAGAAATTGCTTTTACCAGTACAGATACATTAACCTTTACATTTACAGTCCTACTAAGTCTAGGTATTTACATTCTGTTACTCACAAGCATTCATACTCACACATATTCACCCACATCTACATAGGACACCCTCACTATGACCCATACTCCATACATACATATACAACTGTCGCATGCCCTTCCACACATAGAACGCCTACACACGCACACACACACACACAAACACATCAGCTCACATACATACATACATACATACATACATACATACATACATACACAACATATACATACATACACCAAATCACATACATGCTCTTACAAACACCTGATCACACACACCTACAGTACATGCACACATTGTTCTTAATGAGGTTCTGTGTGGCTTTACTTTATCTTGACCAACGTTTGATTATAAATATTCATATAAGTCCTTCCATACTCTATTAAATTGTTATTTTTTATTTCTGTCCTCACACATTGTTTTTCTATACTTAAGTAATATTTCATCAATCCCTCCTATGCCTGCTTACTTTCCCAGAAAATTATCCTACTCACCTGTTCGTGCCAAATTCAGTCATTATGTAAGATGGTACAAGTAGACATTTATTTAAGGACATTCCAATCTGAATTTGAGTTTGAGTTTTGCTACCCATTTGTTATTGCTTAGACATGCTTCAGCCAAAACTTTACTTTACTCTTCAATAAATAGTACTTACGAGGAATGACTGATAGACACCAGTCAAAGGAGAGAAAGAGAAATAGTCCAGCGATCAGTGAGGCATGTGTAGGAGCCATGGTGGGGTAGGATAGATATGGAGTGTTACAGTGAGCTGAGCATTTATAGTACTCCCTCTGGATCAAAGGGCACAGAGTAGAAACACCATCTTCCCAGGGTAGAATCACCATCTAAATCACTTATTAATCAACTTAGGACACACAAGAAGATCCATTCGTTTGTGGGATTTACTCTACCTCTTTGCACAAGACTGATGACTTGTTGGCAAACTCAGTTATGATGCATGAAAATAATGTTTCATGATCATCCAGTCTGTGAATATACAACTATCTGTCTGTTGTAGTTGTACCATGCATGGCTGTTGTTTGACCATGTAAATGACACTTGGGGAGCGGTTTTACTATCTATTTTCTATCTTCCTATTCTGTCTGTCTGTCTTCATGTCTTCCCATCTGTCTGTCTCTAGTTTAGTCAGATGGATCAGCAGACGTGTTAGTTAGAAACAAGGTAAACAGATGAGTCTCTAAACATGTTACCTTGTTGAGTGTATCTCATCAGCATGTAGAGTAATGGGTTACTGTTAAAGTTATTTTTCACTCAGTTTGTCAGGGTTGGATTTTACAATAACTAGACTCACAAGGCCACTCACAAACTTGGTTCTTAAAAAGAGAGAAGAGACTTGGATAAAGTCTAGAGAAGAAACACATAGTTAAGGTGTCTGTGGTAACGTTCATGGTTACATTGAGCACTGAGCTGAGGTTTGATGTGTACTAATTGCTATGGTCAAAGGTTCAGTTTCCCCAGTAGACAGGTATTGATTACAAGTTTGGTCTGGTGACTGTGGTGAGAGGGTCATCTCATGTGGGCCTGTGTCATGGATTGTAGCCACTTAAAAATAATCTTGCCAATGACAAAGACTCCCTGGAACTCCATTTGCTTTTCTGAGCCTATGATTGTCAGTTTATTGTTTTTGAACAGTACCTTTGAATGAATGAAACCTTTATTGCCCCAAGGGGGAATTTGTCTCGCATTTGGGAGCCATAAGTTACACAGAGCTAGACAACACTTATACAGACTCACACATTGATACATAGAATGACACTGTAACAAGCTCAGCTCGTGTTGTCACCAAATTAACGTAATCGGTTCATTAAAACGCACATTCACAGATAATCTCTAGCATGCTTAGATTTATTGAAGTGTTTTGGTGAGGGTGAGAACGTGAAAGAGAGAGAGGTAGATAGGCCCATAGGCCAGAGTCTATAATTGTCCAAATACCGCCGACGCGGCACAACAAAAAAGGAAGAAAAAACGCGCAACCAGCGCTGTTTCAGTCCATTAAACAGAGCGAAAAAGGTAACGGAAAAAAACCTGTATTTTCAATGTCAATCAGTCAAAAAATGAAAATAATCCACGGCAATAATAATCCATAAATCAGAGGATGTGTCAAGACAGTCTTTGAAACTCCACAAGCACAAAGAAAAAGGAAAGGAAAAATCTCACCTCGAAATCATCTCCAGGATATGCGGAAAAAACAGTCAATTATTCCGTATATCGGGCGTGAAGAAGAGGATAAATCCAGTGTGAAAAGTAGGCTAAAGGAGGTTATCAGAAGCGCCGATCGCCTTCTACCCCTGTCCATTCATTCATTCTTCCTCCTGGCTTTCTTCCCGCGTTCCATTTAAAAAATAAACATGTGATTCTCCGAGAGCGCAGCCATATAGGGCCAGAACAGGAAAAGTGAGTGAGAGTGAGCGTGGAAGGGTGAGTGACCGTTCTAGACCCTATCGTCTGTTTTGACTATACTCGCCCTGGATCACTGACTTACGCCCACAGTCATCAGGATAGTTAACGGACTATAAAGATGGTTAGAGAGAAACGGAGCTTATAGAGCTCAATACTACCTGGCCAGGTTTTTTAAACAGTACATTATAAAGAAAAGGCAACTTTTACAGTGAGAGAGTTAGGCCTATTCCACATGAAGAAACAGTTAACAAATCTGTTATATTTTACAAAAATAAATAAGACTTGTCTTATATAATAATATGGCCATTTATGTGGCGGATGCTACAACTTATACAGACTCACACATTGATACATAGAATGACAAACAAATCCAAAAAACATACAATATTAAAAAAGTGTGTATGCATGCTTTAGGATGGTATCAACCTGTCTGAATTCAACCTATTTAACAACTGGATGCTCCTTGGCACAAAAGATGTAATAGCTCTGTTTGTTTTTGCATGTGGCATTCTATAGCGGAGTCCTGAGGGAAGAGGAGAGTACTCAGAGAAGAGGGGGTGGGATGGATCATCTAGTATCTTCACAGTCAAATTAATGGTGTATTCGTCAGAAATCTGCATGATACTTTTCACTTCTGATCCAGTTATTTTCCTGCCTAGTTTTGTAATTCTGTCGATCATATTCCTGTTTTGAACAGAAAGACCCAGAAAGACCCCCCCCAACACTTGGCTACATGCCCTTTGCATAGCACAACCTTCCGCCTGATTTCTGAATGATTTAGAGTGGAATTGCTAGCTCGGATGTGCTTGATGTTTTCCCCAGCTGGACCAACATCTAGCAGGGGCTGTTTCCAGGTCGAGACTAGATAATGACCAAGACGTACTGTAAGAAAGACTGAAATGATTAGGGTCTAAAGGGGGTGTTATTGTGTAGCTGGGTAGAATTCAGTAATCGAAATCTGTTTTACTCATTCTATTAGCTCAGGTTCGCTGGAGGGAAATCTTAAGATTTTGCTTGGCACTATTGGATACTTTAATCCTGAGATTTGTAGTTTAGATGTATTTAGTTTGGCATTCACATTTAAAGTGTCCTTGGTCTTTTTGTTTGTTTGGTGTATCATTTCATTGTCATTCAATGCATGGATGGATGGAACATATTTCAACTGTAATGTACATAGATGTAAATATTCAGGTCCAACAGATCAACTATTTTCCAAAAAAGAACAGAAGCAGAAATCATTTTTCAGATACAGATTTCACCATTATAATTCATTGACAGTATTGCTGTAATAATCACACCATGTCAAAACCACACCTTGTCCAAGGTAAAAGCATTCACAATATCATGCAATCAAAAACAAATCCAAACGTGTACAATTGAGAAAACATCTGTTGGCCAAAAGATTTCACATTGTTTACATAAGAAAGTCAAGAAGCCTAATATCTAAAGTAGTCCAGATTTTGGCGAACAGAAACGGATGGTCAGAGGCGCAAAGTTTATAGACATTAAAGGCGTGGCCAGTCCACATTCACTAATTTAATTGGGTGATTTTGTGATCAAATGCTGGGTGCTGTGCACAAAAGGGTTGTTCTGATGTTTCTTAATCAGCCATGGGTGTGTTTTGGGTGTAACATCCTTTAAACCAATGAGAATGACGTCTGTCATTCCCTTTAACAGGACGCAGCGCAACTTCAAACAGTGCATCGATATTTTGATAGTCAGCGGCGCATTTAAAGGAATCTGCTTGCACGTGAGACTGTATACAGGGATTCCACTAAACCTTGCTTAATAACTAAAACCTGTTTGTGACTAGCAGAGTATAGCCAGGTGCGCCGGGTGCACAATATGGCCCTTGTTAAAACATAAAATGGACATCTTGGTCACTGGCCAATGTGATATGTACAAAGTAAGATGATATTCCTGAGTGTAATGCAGAGAACATGTGTTCTGAAGAAAACAGCAACTGAATAACTTATGTGGTATTTTCATATTTTATTACAAAGTTTTATTTTAAAAAATTATGCAAGTCTTTGGTGCTACAAATACATAAGAAATAGTTTGAAATACATTCATTTTATGATCTAAAACAAATATACATTGCGTTCAGTAAATTACTGGCGTCCTTTGTCAGTGAACTGACTTGACCAAGGTTTTAATTCAACCTTAAGTGACCGTAAAGTGCTTTTACTTGCTGGTTAGCAACGCCCAAGGCTTGGGGACATAGGTGAGTATACAAACTTACCGAGCATGCTCAAAAGACTTTGTAAAAATTAGAGGGAAGAAGTACTTCTCATTGAACAATAGTAACATATATCCTGTTTAACAAGACTTTATAATCCATACAACGTAGCTACAAAACAACCAAACATAAACAAATAAAACGGAGCATTAATTAACAGTTAATTTACCCGGCTTCAGCAATTGCTCAAATACTTTCATCCTAAGGCAAAAATTAACCATAATC
>NC_063197.1:23201104-23228604 GCF_017589495.1 Alosa alosa | reverse complement strand
ATTGTTCTAAACAGATTCCAGGGGTCCCTCTTGTGAATCCTGATCTTTAGTTACTTCCATAACTATTTAATTGAATTGGCTGCCTTCAAGTCTTTCTAGAGCTTTCTCCAAGTGGTCCTTGGCTCTTGGAATTGACTATCCTTCTGACTCCCTGGTCAGAAATATTACGAGGAGATCCTGTGCATGGCTGGTTGATGATGCAGTGATGTTTCTTCCACTTGCAGATAATGGCTCCCATGCTGCTTACTGGAAGATTCTGATGTTTTGAAATGCATCTGTAACCAGTTTCATTGATATGTTTTGCACCATTAAGGTTGCAAAGGTCTTGGGAGAGCTTTTTGCTTTTATCCATCATGAAATGTTTCTTGTGTGACACCTTGGTAATGAAAAACCTTTTTATAGCCCATCAATATGTAGGCTACTAACCAAGCTTATATTCATTTGCACAGATAGAAAGGATAACTACTCTCTATACAGATTCCAGCTTGTTCCTTCCCTTTCCTTGCCTTAGTGCTTTTTCTTAGCGTGTTTAATACTTTTCCTCTGTGTTATTCCACTTCATTACATGACTCTACTTTTGGAGTTGTTTGGATTTTTTATGTGTGGATTACCTGAGTTATTACTAGTGCCTGGTGAAAATGTTGTGCCCCCTGTATTTCACTTTTCACGGGCCCTCTCCTCCATTGCCCTATACTTCCCCACCCCCAGTAGGACGCCCTTTAATCTGCTGAACCTTCTGCTTGTTTCCAAATATAAAAAAAACTCTTTGCAACTCAATATTGGCCTGCCTGCCTCAGCTGCCTGTGAGGGGCTTTTCAGTTGTGCTGGATTACTGTTCACTGCAAAGCGACCCAAGGATGAGTGCAACTAACTTTGAAAATCAACTACTGCTCAAACTTAAAGGAGAACTCCGGTGATTTTTCACATAGATCTCCATTTCTCAACGTCCTTTGCAGGCAAGTACCTCCACTCGGCGGACATATTTCAACACTTTTTGGGCACTTATCGTGCATCTATTTCAGCAGAAATGCGTGTGCGTAAGGCTTCACGACACCAATCTTGCTCCAGCAGCGAGATCACAACCGATGATTGGCACGATGTCTTCACAGCACACCACATTATTGGCTCAATGTATTTTAAAAACACACCTCATGATTGGCTCAATGTATTCACATGTCGATGTTTTGCCGCGGAAGGGTTGTGATATGTGTAGACATATGATGTGTAGACAACTGCCATATTGGCGTTACAAACTAACCCCATGCATTACTATGGAGGATTTTTTGAGTGCTGTATCTCCTCATTAGAAAGTCTTTGGTAAAACTGGTTGTTCTGGAACCCCCTCCCCCAAAAAAAAAGTAACTGAGTAACTTTTAATTAAAGTACATTTTAAATGAACTACTTTTTACTTTTACTTGAGTACATTTTCAGATTGGTATTTTAACTTGTACTTGAGTAATATTTCATCAAGGTATTGGTACTTTTACTTGAGTACAATATTTTCGTACTTTTTCTACCTCTGTCAAAGACACATCTAGAAGAATCCAGGAGGAAATTAGGTTGTAAAAAGATCCTTCTGATTCCCAGCCAACTTCTCTACCTGCCATCTCCTCTCCACCCCTGTTCCAGATCCTACGCTAGCCAGAGGTCTATACTGCGTAACTGTCTCATCCTATACTCCACTCCTCAGGTCCACTGAACTACAACAGTAGTGCAGCTATACAGCAAGCTCAAAGCTAACACAAAAGTACATTCCTGCATAGTAAAGAGGGTGGATGAGAAAGAAAGAAAATGGAAAAGGTGATTCAGTCTTCAGACATATCTGTGAAATCGGCTTCATTTAGTCGCAGGACCGAGGCCAAGTTTTGGGGGGGAACAAGCTGTGACGCCGGCAGATTAATGTGCGGTGAAGCGCAGCGTTGAGGGAATCTTATTGTTCATGCGGCTCATTATTCACCTGCTATCTGATCAGCAACCCCTTTCTGTTTTGTTTTTGTATTTTCACGCTCAGGAAACTTTATTACCGGGCAGGAAATGTATTGTAATATGGGTGAAGATGCCGGGATGAGATGACTAGCGGTTAGCAGGTCGCCTCCAGGAGCCACTGAAGTTTGACTGCACAGAGTAATGTTTTTACCCACAGTTAACAGTTAATGGTGTGTTTTCATGCCATAGATATGAAAACCATTTCATCTATTTATCTATGTACCTCTGCTTAACTCCTCCACACCCACCCCCCCACCCTCCATATCCATCCTTGTCCATCAATGCTGACTCCCAAACATCTGTAGAGCTTTCAGGCGCGTACGGTTTGATGCTGCTATTTACAGCTCGGCTGTACTTAATCCACTTTCTGGTGGGTGTGATTCCGTCGGCATGCATCGCCACCGTTGTCATGGCAGTGGTGGCACCATAACCATTCCCCTAAACGGCTTTGAGGAGTCCCACAGACAAAAGCCACCACAGACCCATTTGGCCCCTGAGCCAGCTGGAAGCCAGACTTGACATCATTTAAAGATGCGCTTTATGTGTGAGAAAAACTGAAGAAAATTGGGAGGAGGAGGAGGAGGAGGAGAAGGAGAAGTGGGAAGAAAAGAGATAAAGGAACACTTCATCGGAGATGGACATGTTTATTTGCATGCAGCGTGTGTGCAGTGTGTCTGCGCAGCGGAGCATGAGTAGTCAAATAAATCACCCTGCTATGATGTGGCATTTATCAGGAGATAAGCCTGATAGATGCATACTTTGGCAGGGCTGTAATGGAGGCTCGGCATGGCAAACTGCTGCTTCCTGGGACACACGTCTCGATGAAAGCCTGGTGAAACCACAGCAACCCGTTACAACTATAATCGTGCTCACACTCAAGCTGTGATTGATCGTGCGCCAAATGTTACATTTCCATGCACATTTTTTCCATATAGCTGACTGTTTAATCAAAAAGGCAGGCAGAGTTACAGGTGTGGGGAATTCTTTCAATTTCCAAGGATTAAAGCTGCAAGGCTCCAGTGCACCAAAGTAATACTGTGTCATCCATCATTTCACAATGCTTGTTGACTTCTACACTTGTAAGAGTCCTTTTTGTTGAGGCACCAGAATCAATTAAGGCAATGAGCACACACCCACTTGTGTGGCTCTGAGGCAAGGCCGTAGTCACGATGTCAACATTGGGGGGGGACCAAATCTGTGGTGGGGTCTGAGGGCCATGCAAAAAAATATTATTAAAAATTCACAAACAAGTTGTTACGACGTTTTTTCCAACTTGTGTGCCGTCGCCAAATTTGATTCCTACGTTTTGCCTGCATGGATGCGTGATCGAGTGCACATCTAAATAATATGCAAGATGCCACAACCATTTCTAAGAGGCCTATAAACAGGGTAATTCCTGGCATTAGTACTAGCATATGAATGCATTAGTTATGTTGTAAGACATGTGAAAGAAATGAATGACACAGGCTTGCACAAATTCATCATTTAAAATAAAACTTTTCACTTTCGCTATCATTGCGAGATACAGTAGGTCACAATCAGTGGCATAACAAACCAATGGTGGGCCCAAGTGCGAGAGCGCTACGCGGGCCCCATACCGATGAACTTTGGCCCAGGATGAATTAGTTCTGATACATGCAATACACATTAAGGGTGACTTCAATTGTTTATGCAAAGGGCCTGAGGCACCGAAGTAGTTTAGTATATGGTATAGGTCTTAATAAGTTTGAGTTTGGAAAAAGATCGCTTAGCTGTTGACACAGTCACAGGCAATGTCAGAAACAACATGAGTACACACTTCCCCGAATGTGGATGTTACACTGTCATAATCTACCACCAGCATTTTGGCAAGTTGAAAAATAGATGACTTCTGTGAAATATCTGCTTTAAAGCAAGACCTGAATGAGAGGAGTTGTGTTGGCAATGTCGGTGCAATGTCCCTGCTATAATGGTCTGACAAACGTCTTGCCTTTTCAAGCAGTTCATCATCACCTGCGAGTTGAAGGGTCATAGGACGTAAAGACTCAAACACATGACAAGTTTCCCGCATACTTGCAAATCTTTGGGAGAGCTGACTGATTATGATGTCCAGAGTTGCATTAAATACCTGCACTTTGAAGTATCTCTCTGCATTGGTTAAGGGTTCATCTTCTGATAGATCGTCAAAGTGACACTTCACTCTCCGTGCTCTAACATTCTAAAGTTCTAAAAAAAAAAAAAAGGAGGCAGGGTGGGAGTAGCGACGGGCCCCGGGAGGTCACGGGCCCTGGTGCGACTGCACTTGCTGCACCTACTATAGTTACGCCACTGGTTACAATATGGAAAATGTTTCAAAGTTCCCTTTGAGTCTGATCGGCTCCAAAAATGTATGGGATTTCCTTAGCCTGTGCTACACCTTTCCAACAAGTTTTGTGAGAATTGTGAGCTTTTGCGATATTGTTGCCAGCCCTACCTCACCGCAGTAGGGTCAGAGAGGGTTAAAGCGGAGCTGGTACAGTAATCAAGGATCTTTGGTGTGCAGTAAATGGAAGCTTTTGATAACGCACGCCACTAACGAAAAACTAGGGTGACCAGATGTACTCTTTTTCCAGGACATGTCCTCTTTGAGACCTATTCTAGAGCCTCAAACGTGTTTACAGCGAAATTGCATTGCGTTTTTCTCTGTCGTTCACAAATAAGTTCAAAATAGCCTTTTGAGGCAGTGTTTTCTCTTATGTCCTCTTTTTCACAAACTAAAAAGTGGACACAATCAGGTCACCCTAGAAAAACAGAAAACCACCAGGTCAAACCACTCAGTGTAGGCTACTCTGGAACCATCACTAGGTCACTAATTTGTGCGTTATTTATGTTTGATTACATTTCAGATGGTGGTGGTTGTTGGTTTCCTGTAGAGTTTGTTTTCTTTATTTATTTTTCTATGTCCGTATATTGGGGGGGACATTTTGGTCATATTTGAATATTGGGGGGGACACGCCCCCCTCAATGTCTATGGTGACTACGGCCCTGCTCTGAGGGCAAGAGTAAAGAAGGCAGTTGTTTACACCCTATCAAACCAACTAAAATAATGATCAAGTAATGCATGCCCTTTTAATTCTCAGAACCTAATCATCATTTCTCATCTTGTAAGGGAAATTATAATAATAATTATAGAGACGGTAGCCTATTTATAAGTCACTGATGATAGAATACTTGAGCAAGGGCTTTTAAGGGACAGATATCTCATGAATGAATAGCAGAAAACAGTAATGTGCATCCTTTCTGCAAATAGGTGCAGCACCTTTAGTTTAGTGTGTGTTGTATGTGTCTGTGTGTGTGTGTGTGTGTATGTTTGAAGGGTACTGTATGTCAACCGACCCCAGCACTTCTGTGGATAGCATATCCCTGCCCTTTACAAGGGACGTGTTGAGATTTCTGTCTCGGTAGGAGGGGAGCCACTAAATCAATGGTATTGACTGTGAGGAGAGGATGTTAACAAAGGGTCCGCACACTATTAAATGCGGTACACAAGTTTAAAACAATGTGTGTGCTCTTTCCACTGACTGTGAAGAGGCCATGCAGCAATGGTTTAGTCCAGGAGTCATTCAAGGCTTTCCTAAAACCGTCGCTCCACAAGGCAAACATGCCTTCAACTGTCTCCCTACTATATCCTGTGACCCCTCAGTTTTAGTATTATCTCTGTAAAATGTGGTGTGTTACTAGCATAGAAATCTAGACGCGCCCCTAGCGGCAGCAAATTACATTTGCTGCCAGGGCTAGTCTAGTAACTCTCTGTTGGCTTGTGAGCTCCAGAAATAGAAACTCAATCAGCTCAATGAAATCGTGTATAGAGTCGTTAGGTGGACTTAACATAATGATTGATGGCAGAGTTGCAACGGTTTGGCTTGAATTCCCTGCTACTTGAACAAATATAGAACAAATAAGATGGATGTTGCTGTTGGCGAACAGTGTGACACGAGTTAAGCTTTTATTAAGTTGGCAAACGTTTGAACTAGCCAACTAGCTTCCCATGGTGGGAAACGCATGGGACTCATATAGCGCCGCTGTCCTATTATGTGCAGAGGGAATTTGAAAGACAACTGATTATCCCGCCCCTCGGACTGAGCACTGCGAACGGTGAGTGCCCAGACCCTACATTTTAATGTGGGTCTGGCTCGTCAGGCTAGTGTGTTACAAATATGACAGGCCAAATCAGTTTTGTGAGGATCTTTCCAGAATCTATCAAACTTTCTCAGACTTTTCTATCGTTCCTTGGATAAGAGACTTGTTTAAACAGCTTTTAATGTTCTTGACTTGTCATACTGTACATCACTGTCATCCTGGAAATATAATGCAAATATTCAAAGCAAGTAAGCCTCTGTAATATTGGCACTTCTAATGTACTGACTCACTTTGAGGGCTCAAACATGCCTCTATGCAAAATTGCTCTGTTTGTTTTGGCAGACATATTGGATTTTCACAGCCCACTGGTAGATTTGACGTATGGCATTCAACTGTTTACATGAAAACAGCATATGGTGGTTCCACAGCAGGGTGGATTTCCCCTAACAGAATTAGTGAGTTCTTCGAATTAAATCTGACATTGAATAGCTATTTTCATGAACTGCAAGTGTGTTCATAGTTCTTTCTGATTTAACATAGCCATTTACCAGATATGGGCTTTTCTATATTATTATTATATACATCTGTCAGTCAAAGCTGTTTACCACTATGATGCTAAGTTAGGCCGACAGTACATGCATTGTTTCATTCACTTACTTATTTTTGTTATGAACTGTATATTGGATTTAGTGGTGAATAATGGCAACATGAAGGGGCCCCAAGTACCAATGGGGTTTGTCATGATGTCATTACCACACAATGGGGGAAAAAAACAGGGAACACTATCCCTCTTATAAAGAGAGGATGCAGTTTTAAATGAATAACAGTAATCTCAACAAAGTTATTTAAGTATTACAGTCAACAATCGGTGTCCATATGCTCTTGTGTGCCCTGACACAAGGGGAAAACAGTGCTTATCCCTCCCTAAAGCTTCTGGTGACCTGCTTTCTGTACTGTACAGTGCATCTTAAGACGTGCCCTGTGCCATGTGGAGGCCATCTTATCATGGGGCTGAGAAGCAGCTCAGTGTCCGGATCTGTCACAAAGCTCCCTGTCACTCTGTCTAAGCTGCGTCACTTAATCCTCCTCCGTTTGTTTTGGAGTGATTTGTACAGTGTCCTCCCGCTAAGAGGCCCCCTCCCCCAGCCCAACTACCCGTCTCCATGCCATGCACGCCGAACACAGCCCCCCCTTCTCATCTCCTTGAAACTGTTGTCTGTCGTATCCCTCTCTCCCATTCCTTTCATTAAAAAACCCTGTGTTTCCCTGACTGTTGTTGGCAGTTCAAGACTCATATTAATTGCAAGGTCATGCAATTAATAAAAAAGTTTATTAATTAGCATGAGTTATCTTGATGCTGACATTGTGCTCAGAGGTGGAAAGTAACAAAATACATTTACTCACGTTAGTGTATTGAGTAGTTTTTCTGTGTATTTTGTATTTTTTAAGTAGTTTATAAAATCGGTATTTTAAATTTTACTTGATTACATTTTGAGTGAAGTATTGTACTTCGCTACATAAAAAATCCCATCCGTTACTTGAGTAAAAAAAAAGACTAACGAAAACGGAAAGGGAGAGAAAAAAATCGCGCCATAAACCACTAGCCTAGTGATAATGATCAGCATGTAGCCTACAACAGGACATGAATCAAGCTGGCGCCATGCAGTCTTTCTGAAAGTGATGGAGACTGGTAGCCTGGCTAGCGCCACCACTTCTCAATGAGACGTGGTCTGGGAACCAAACGTTAATTTTCTCGTATTTGAAAAAAATGCCCAGATCCGTTTATTGGGTGCCACGGATGTCTATCAAATGCGTCTGTGCATAGTTCATCATTGTCTTGCTTTCCCCCTTGATCTGTGATTGGTCCCCTATCTCAGGCGAAAATTTGCTCCATGGTCTCCAGGCTGCCTTAGCAGCGTGAATCAAATCGCGCGCAAGGCAGCATGGGAACACCCAGGCTAGGAGACTGGATCACGAAATGCATCAGATTAGCCTAACCTATGAAAGTGTATTTTCCACTATTCCAATCGGTTGACTCAGTTCGTTTTGGCACTAATGATTGCGGAGATATTTAAGCAAACACCATGGGATTTCGTGTTTTGACGTTTGTGCTCACCTTTCTTTGGAAAGAAGTTTATTAGCAGTTGTTTCTCCTCATTTTGATGTCTCTTTTTTTTTCTGTTTTGGCCTTTGTTTTTAGTAACCTGACTTGGCTTTCTTGGAGAAAGACATTGCACCAGCAGCAAAACAATTAGCGGTCCACTACTAGCGATGCTCAACTAAATAAACAAAAGATATAGACTACCTGTATGAATCGTGCAGGCGGACTAAACCATTTAGCTCTTTAGTAAGGGAGAGTGAGAGTGACCTTACACAGTTTTCACTATGTTTTGTATACAAAATCCAGTCAGTCAAACTTTAAATTTCGTCTGACATTCATTTTGACATTTAATTTGGAAGTTAAAATATTCAGGTAAAATAAATATATGGTGGAAATAAGTATTGAACGCTTTTTTTTTTTTTCAGTAATTAGCCTAAACTTCCAGTGAGTCTATTTGAAATTTTCACCACACATTATATTAACACACATATAAAAAATCCAAACATAAGAGTTTTGTGTATTAAAGTGGAATGACACAGGAAAAAAGTATTGAACATGCCTACTGAAATTTCTTCAATACTTTGTGGAAAAGCCTTTGTTTGTAAAGACAGCTTCAAGACATTTCCTGTATGACAAAACTTATTGGTCGCAGTATCAGGTCTGATTTTGGCCCATTGTTCTAAACAGATTCCAGGGGTCCCTCTTGTGAATCCTGATCTTTAGTTACTTCCAGAACTATTTAATTGAATTGGCTGCCTTCAAGTCTTTCTGGAGCTTTCTCAGAGTGGTCCTTGGCTCTTGGAATTGACTATCCTTCTGACTCCCTGGTCAGACATATTACAAGGAGATCCTGTGCATGGCCGGTTGATGATGCAGTGATGTTTCTTCCACTTGCAGATAATGGCTCCCATGCTGCTTACTGGAAGATTCTGATGTTTTGAAATGCATCTGTAACCAGTTTCATTGATATGTTTTGCAACAATAAGGTTGCAAAGGTCTTGGGAGAGCTTTTTGCTTTTATCCATCATGAAATGTTTCTTGTGTGACACCTTGGTAATGAAAAACCTTTTTATAGCCCATCAATATGTAGGCTACTAATAAAGCTTATATTAATTTGCACAGATAGAAAGGATAACTACTCTCTATACAGATACCAGCTCGTTCCTTCCCTTTCCTTGCCTTAGTGCTTTTTCTTAGCGTGTTTAATACTTTTCCCCTGTGTTATTCCACTTCATTACATGACTCTACTTATGGAGCTGTTTGGATTTTTTTATGTGTGGATTACCTGAGTTATTACTAGTGCCTGGTGAAAATGTTGTGCCCCCTGTATCCCACTTTTCACGGGCCCTCTCCTCCATTGGGGCCCTATACTTCCCACTTTCCCCCCAGTACGACGCCCTTTAATCTGCTGAACTTTCTGCTCGTTTCCAAATATAAAAAAAACTCTCTGCAACAAATATTGGCCTGCCTGCCTCAGCTGCCTGTGAGGGGCTTTTCAGTTGTGCTGGATTACTGTTCACTGCAAAGCGACTACTGCTCAAACTTAAAGGAGAACTCCGGTGATTTTTCACATAGATCTCCATTTCTCAACGTCCAAGTACCTCCACTCGGCAGCCATATTGCAACACTTTTTGGGCACTTATCGTGCATCTATTTCAGCAGAAATGCGTAAGGCTTCACGACACCAATCTTGCTCCAGCAGCGAGATCACAACAGATGATTGGCACGATGTCTTCACAGCACACCACATGATTGGCTCAATGTATTTTACAACACACCACATGATTGGCTCAATGTATTCACATGTCGACGTTTTTGTCATGGAAGGGTTGTGATATGTGTTGACATATGATGTGTAGACAACTGCCATATTGGCGTTACAAACTAACCCCATGCATTACTATGGAGGATTTTTTGAGTGCTGTATCTCCTCATTAGAAAGTCTTTGGTAAAACTGGTTGTTCTGGTACCCCCCCAAAAAAAAAAAAGTAACTAAGTAACTTTTTACTTAAAGTACATTTTAAATTAACTACTTTTTACTTTTACTTGAGTACATTTTCAGATCGGTATTTTAACTTGTACTTGAGTAATATTTCATCAAGGTATTGGTACTTTTACTTGAGTACAATATTTTCATACTTTTTCCACCTCTGATTGTGCTATTGTATATTCAGCCTACACGGTTTACTGTAGTGTACTGTAGTTCTTGCGTATGTACACTGTGCATTTTATCCACGACTGTTCCTGCGACTCTTCGTCCCTGTGTCCACCTTCAGCTTCAGCCCATAAACTACGCTGCCCAGTCATGGTAGAAACCCCCTGCCAAGCTGACATCACTCACCTCTCCAGTGCTGCTGAATCAGCCCCTCTCTCTCTCTCCCTCCTTCTCTCTACTCCCTCTCATCCTTTCATTCTGTTTTTTACTTGCTCCCAGCCTCTCTACTCTTCACCATTACATTCATGTTTGATTACCTGGCTCCAATATAAATTAATCATTATGCCTCAATGAACAACCTACAGTAGGTCAACCCCCTCTCTCTTTCACACGCTTTCCCTCTATCTCTTCTCTCTCTCTACACTCTAGCACACAATTCAAGAGCTGCTCTATTCTATATTGTATGTGCGCATAAATAAGCTCTCTGCAAACTTCCAATAACGCATTTTTTATTCAACAATTGTTCACCACCTTGCTTCTAATAATAAAAAAGCACCTTTAAATACCACACAATGTGTAAGATTGTGGAATATCAGAAGGCAAAACCTATTGTTTGTGCATTATTATAGGGGCTGGGGGCAAGTCTCTTCAAGGAGATTCTGAAATAGTTTTTAATTAATCAAACATCTGTGGAAGATGTAAGCACCACAGTAAAGGGCTTTCACTACATGCTGCATCCATGACAACCATCCATCCGCATGTGAATGTGTGTGTGTGTGTGTGTGTAAATCAAGGACATGTGGGTGTGTGCATATCCTCTCTCTCAGCCATGCACTCTCATTGGACAGTAATCTTACCCCAACTGACAGATTATGTCCTTTCCCTATGCTTAATTCCACTTAACTGTTTGATTAGAGCTTGCTTACCCCTGGCCTAGATTCACCAAGATAATGTATGTTGCCATTGAACCCTAAATAGTATCGATAGAGGCATTCCTGGTGCGCAGCGCTCATAAATAGCAGGAGCTGAAGTGTGGATGTGACAGGGGAAATTAGACACAGCACTGGCCAGGAAATCTGCCAAGATGCACCTTAAGATTTGCATTTAGACGAGACGAGTATCATTTGGCATTATCTTGATGATTGGCTAAGAATACCATCCAGGGAAGAAATGAAGAGGAGACAAAACGCAAACACACACACACACACGCGCACACACACACCACAGCTATCAGTGCAAACACACACACACACATGCATACACAACAGACAGACACACAGGCAGTCAGACAGACAAACATACTGTATGCAGGCAGGCACTCACACACACACGCACACACACACACAACAGACACACACACATACACACACACACCACAGCTATCAGTGCAAACACACACACATGCATACACAACAGACACACACACACACACACACACACCCACAGCTATCAGTGCAAACACACACACAAACACACGCACATACACAACAGACAGACACACAGGCAGGCAGGCAGGCACACACACACACACACACACACACACACACACACAGGAACATACAAAAGCATATATTTCCAATCACTCTCTCCCTCCCAGGCTTGAGCTTGTCAAATGCTTGCCCAGCATCACACAAGATGTTCAAATAAGGAAACATTTAAGAAGATTTCTCCAATGCCATGCACCTGTCCCTGCCGGCACCGTGCTGTGCATTTGTCTCTGACTATATTTCAGGCTCCACCAAACTCAGGTCAAGCTGTGAGGAAGCATTACTTGAGTGAACACATCACTTCTTTAAACCACTGCAAGTAACAAATAAGCACACTGAATACAAAACAAAGAGGAAAGCATCATCTACATCAAAACTGATATCCGGCAACGGAGATGGCAAAAGTACGAACATTCCATACTCAGGTAGAAGTACATACTTCTCTTTAAAAATACTCTGATAAAGATATAAGTAGGTCTACTGATTCAAGTTCTTTATTCAAGTGAAAGTTACAAAGGGGTCTTAAATGTAGTCAAAGTGTAGAAGTAAAAATAATCCTAAAAGGGAGCTATAGGCTAACTGGTCTAACCCACTTCCATTATGCTAAACTAGGCTAGACTCTGGGGTAGACAGCAAATAAACATATTTCTCAAAAAGTTGGTATGTTTCTTTAAGGGTACAGTAAACCTAATAGGTCCACTAGTCTGGATTTGGATGTCAAGCTTGCCATGAGATGTTCACCTGAAATAACATTCTTGGCCAACCTGTAACCATTCATCCTCATACGCTTTTCTTTCATTTCAACCACATTTCCTTTTTCTATTTCTGTGCCCTTAATATAATTATTTTCATCTTTACTCTCTTGAAGTTAAACATTGTTTTTACAATGGCATAGCCTACAGCATGCAGTAATTTCTCAGCATTACTGTACATTGGAGCCACTTCAGAGTCTAAGTGCAACTGTGCCCAATACAGGCCTGTATCTGTAGGTTGGGACTTTAGGCTACTATAGCCTACACATTTTTGTCTTTGTGGTAGGGAATTTTGATAGATAGATAGATAGATAGATTTGATAGTGTGTGACAATTTCTTAAAAACAAACAAAATAAATAAGCACTTATAATAATTGGCACCCTGTCCCCTGTTGTACTATCCATTTTTGTTGATATTGGTCTTGAATTTCCCCTTGGGGATCAATAAAGTACTTTAATAAAAACTTCCCGCAAATGCATTTACAGTAAAACAAACATGTTTTGAAAATGTAAGGAGTACAAAGTACATACATTCCTGTTAACCCTTAAAGGAGTACCGTCACACCAGGAATGTTGAGAAATGAACGTTCTAAAGAATATCTGGGTTCATTGAATTCAACATAGAATTTTAGAACCTTCAATTGTTGCGGAACTTAGAACGTTCAAAAACCTACACCTTTAAGGGTTGTAGGTAAGTGAAAATAAAAAGCTGGCAGAATAATAAATACTGCCAGTGAAGTAAAGATGCCTGAAAATGCTACTTAAGAACAGTAACAAGGTATTTGTACTGTACATCGTCACTTCCCACCTCTGTCCAGCAACCTATAAGCCAAATGTGTACATTTGGGCAGTAGGAGCTGTCTGCTGAATATTGATGTTGGGAAAGAGAGAGGGAGAGAGAGAGAGAGAGAAAACAACAACAACAGCAAGGCAACAGGAGCATCTTGTGTGGTGGCAGTAGGATGCCTTTGGAATTAAATTTGAACGGTTGATAGCCTGGGTGTGAAATTACCTCAGATGTGTTAGAGATAAGATACAAACAAAAAGGCCTTGATAAATGTTGAATCTCTGCTTTGGCTCCACCATCATCATTTTTTCATCAGCATCCTCCAACTTTGAGAAGGAGCAGTGGTGTGATTTCATTTCAGTGCAAGGTTTAAAAAAAGACACTGCTTAATTAATGTTGAATAAAGTAGGCCGAAACATTGTGATCTGACTTCTGTATCTGTCAAGCATGCGTCATATTCCTCTGGCATAAATCCAGTGAGGAATATTCTGTGCTCTTTAATGTGTAAATGCAGCGAGAGTGAGAGTCATTCTGAATGAGTTCCTTCGGTGAGATTCTACAACAGCATAGGGTCGTAGCTATTGAATCTATTAATGGATAAATTCCCCCACAGCTGTGTTTTACAAAGCCCGCAGACCAGTGTTTCACAAATAACAGCAGCTTCAATTTCAAATACTCTTGTGCTCAGGGAAAATTGCTTGAAAGATTATCTTCTCTGTGAAGACAAAACATTCCTTTGAATGGCCTTTGTGCTTATTCTTTGAAAAGCCTGGTGCAGAATGCCGTGTTGATCTGTGCTCTGTTTCCGGCTGCGCTGTAATCAGGAATTAAAGTATTTATCCGTCTCAAGTGTGTGTAAGAGCAGTATATAAGTGAGTAGAAGCAAGGAGACTTTGGCGAGATTCAGTAGTCTTTCAGATGATAATAACTTCAGATACACAGTAGTACATTTTTCCTCCGTATTGCTGTAACTGGGCCTATGGTTTATTTATGGATGACATTCAGCGTGTTCAAGCAACCCCTCATTTGTATGAGCCCATGGCTCCTTATACCTCCCCCTGCCATGCTGGGAAGCCATGGCAGATAAGGCTCCCGTCTAAATGAGCCAGCGAACAGCCCAATACTGTGTGTCTAAAATATGGCAGTCACTCAACCAGCCGTGGCTCCACTGAGTGACACACAAATAAAAGAAAAAGGAGGACAGAGAGGGAGAGGGTAATAGGAATTCTTGCCCTTCCTGTCTTTAAGCCAAGCCAAGAGAGTGAGAGAAAGAGAGAAGATAAAACACACATCTCTGCTGACTGGGTTTTCACTTACGCTGTGTGAGACAGTGTTTGCTCCAAAGAAAATTTGCCTCATATTCTCCAAAATAAATCATGCTTCTCTAACACTGTTATGAGGATGACACAAGAGTATGATTTTGAGGTGAGGGCAAAACAGCCCAGTATGTCTATGGGATGATGAGGACGAATTCTGTGTCTTTTGTGAGTCTTGAAGAAATTTAATTTATTCACTGGAAGACTCAGAAGTCCTTGTGTGCAGTTGTTTGCTGTTTGTTTGGGAAAGCATAGATTTTGCCAAAGAGTTGAAGGTTTGCATCCAATTTAGTTTCGGCACTGAGATGCTTACATCCCCTTTCACCTTTACAGCAAGAAAAGAGTCACTTACCAGATATTATTACTAAAACATCTTTTCTCTGGCCAGATCTCCAGTATGGCAGGAGCTAGATGTATTCCTTTGAAAAATGAATCTGATGACCAATCATCATATCAGTACAGTTTGAGATAGTCCAAACAAACAAACAAATCCATAATACTGCATTAGCATTCCCAAAAAAATCCTAGATATTTTTTTCAGACTTGTTTTGTTGTCCTCCCGGCAATGCTGGAGGCTGCATCTGTTTGTTTCTGCATGAGAGCCCTCCTGCAGATACAAATCAAACACCTAACAATCCTATAATGTCTGAACAACACAGTATAATGGAATTGAAACAGAGAAGATGACTGAGAGCAGAAAGAGTCAATATATGTGCAGAATATGGTATTATTGAGTACCAGAGGTGGAAAGTAACGAAATACATTTACTCACGTTACTGTATTGAGTAGTTTTTCTGTGTATTTTGTATTTTTTAAGTAGTCCTAGTTTATAAAATTGGTATTTTAAATTTTACTTGATTACATTTTGAGTGAAGTATTGTACTTCGCTACATCAAAAACCCCATCTGTTACCAAGCAATTGCTTGGGGCCCCGAGCTGGCCAGGGGCCCCAAGACAACGACTGGTTAAAAATAAAATGCAACGACAAACTGTGAGCGCCCCTTTGATAGTCAATGCAGTAATACCGGGATCCCCCTCAAGGTTTGTGGTCTCTGTGCTGCCGCGAAAATATAAAACAGGCAGTCATGATGAAGCGGAGTTATGCGTCCGGAAGCCAGAAGAGAAAGGAAGAGGATGATAAGAAAAAACAAGATAGTGGTAAGTGATAAATTACACTGGATAAAATAGCTCTACTTGTCTTGTACAAATGGTGTAATGTCGCAGCAGGAAGGCTAGCCTAGCAAAAAATGTTTTATGTTAACTACCTGCCTGACGGCCCATGCTGCTTGTAACAAACTAGAACAGTAAGCGCAACTTTTTTTCCCGAACGGACGGAATATGGTTACATACTGTAATATGTTTATTAACAGGATAAGGAAGACGCAGATCTGTTCCAGAATCACTGTTTATCGTATATAATGACATAACATTGCTATAGCTTTGTAATAGATTTTGATGAAAGTGGCATAGCTTCTCTGCTATAGGCTACTAACTATTCGACCGTGATAATCTATTTACCAAATGGGGGTTAGGAAAACCACACGATATATTCCGTGCATCAAAGTAGACTGGAACATTCATGTCTAGTAGTATTCATGCACGCCAGCTGTTTACTGTCTTTAAAGCATCAGGTGCGTCTGTCTAATTTTCAAACAGCAGAATGCTTAAATGCTATGTTAAGCTACAAGTAGGCCTAGGTCAATGTATAACAATAGCTTGGGATGTTTTTACAGTAAGCATTGGTAGTTGTGAAAGCAGCTGCATCCCTTCTAAATATCAAAATATGGAAATGCTACCATATCTTTTCTTTCTCCCTCAAGGTGCTTTGCTTAAATTCTCAGCCCTCAGGCTCTTCCTAATGATACCTCCACTGATGAAGATGGCCTGAAAGGGTAATCTTATGTGTGTGTGTGTGTGCTTGTATTTATGTTGGATTTTCAAATTGCTATACAACCTGCAGTCTTTATAGTTTGAACAATGCATCCTTTTTCTGCATAAGATGGCAGTGTTTTATTTTCTCACTTTGTGAGAATTGAAAAATGTTAATGTGAGTGTGTGTGTGTGTGTTTAAGTATGTTGGATTTAGTTATTGTGCACTTTTCAAATGTTCAAAACTAATGCACAGTATATATATATATGCAACTGCAGTATTGCAAAATTTTGTATTTATATAAACTGTGGGTGAACTTAAACTGTATGGCTATGCGGTGGTTCCTGTAGGCTTTGCGTGCGGTGGGGCCTCCATGTCCATTTTGCTTGGGGCCCCCAAATTCCTTGAAACGGCCCTGTACTTGAGTAAAAAAAAAGACTAACGAAAACGGAAAGGGAGAGAAAAAAATCGCGCCATAAACCACTAGCCTAGTGATAATGATCAGCATGTAGCCTACAACAGGACATGAATCAAGCTGGCGCCATACAGTCTTTCTGAAAGTGATGGAGACTGGATCACGAAATGCATCAGATTAGCCTAACCTATGAAAGTGTATTTTCCGCTATTCCAATCGGTTGTCTCAGTTCGTTTTAGCACTAATGATTGCGGAGATATTTAAGCAAACACCATGGGATTTCGTGTTTTGACGTTTGTGCTCACCTTTCTTTGGAAAGAAGTTTATTAGCAGTTGTTTCCCCTCATTTTGATGTCTCTCTTTTTCCTGTTTTGGCCTTTGTTTTTAGTAACCTGACTTGGCTTTCTTGGAGAAAGACATTGCACCAGCAGCAAAACAATTAGCGGTCCACTACTAGCGATGCTCAACTAAATAAACAAAAGATAGACTACCTTATAAATCGTGCAGGCGGACTAAACCATTTAGCTCTTTAGTATATAGTATATATACTTTTTTGATCCCGTGAGGGAAATTTGGTCTCTGCATTTAACCCAATCGGTGAATTAGTGAAACACAAACAGCACACAGTGAACACACAGTGAGGTGAAGCACACACTAATCCCGGCGCATTGAGCTGCCTGCTACAACGGCGGCGCTCGGGGAGCAGTGAGGGGTTAGGTGCCTTGCTCAAAGGCACTTCAGCCGCAGCCCACTGGTCGGTGCTCGAACCGGCAACCCGGTTACACGTCCAGAGTGCTAACCAGTGGGCCATGGCTGCCCACAAAGCAGTTAAAGTAAAGCAGTAAAGCACACAGCTTTAGCAAGGGAGAGTGAGAGTGACCTTACACAGTTTTCACTATGTTTTGTATACAAAATCCAGTCAGTCAAACTTTAAATTTAGTCTGACATTCATTTTGACATTTAATTTGGAAGTTAAAATATTCAGGTAAAATAAATATATGGTGGAAATAAGTATTTAACGCTTATTTTTTTTCCTTCAGTAATTAGCCTAAACTTCCAGTGAGTCTATTCGAAATTTTCACCACACATTATATTAACACACATATAAAAAATCCAAACAAAAGAGTTTTGTGTATTAATGACATGAAAAAAGTATTGAACGTGCCTACTGAAATTTCTTCAATACTTTGTGGAAAAGCCTTTGTGGGTAAAGACAGCTTCAAGACATTTCCTGTATGACAAAACTTATTGGTCGCAGTATCAGGTAGTGTTAATTTCGTCAGACGAGACAAGAGGAAAAATGTTAGTCAACAACCTTTTTTTTCCATGACTAAGACGAGACGATGACGAGACTGCACTAATGTCCTGAAACACTGACTAAGACTATCTTAAGATGCATTATTGTTGACGAAAAAAGACGAGACTAAAATGTTTTGCTTGAAATAAAAACTAAGATAACATTTCTCTTCCATTTTAAGCCTACAAAATGAGAAGACAGAATAGCTGTTACCTTTTCAAAATATTACTTAATGAGTTCATGGTTCACAGCAGCTTTCCTGTAGGCTAGTCTACGTGCTGTTGCTGCAACCCTGTGGCTGCAGCAGGAAACTACATGGAACAAAAACACCGGAGATTTCTGCCAGAGTTAGACTTTATGCCACAATGCTACATACCCAGAAGTTGAAGCTTCTCTCATATACAAATTAACATCCCCCAGAATGTCCATACGAAAAGTTTCAGCAAGTAATGTCAACTATTTAACTAGTTACACTGATGATGCAAAGTTTGCTAGCAAGTAAGCTAATATGGAAAGTTCGCTAGCAAGTTAGCTAAGATTGAGAGTTTGTGTTGCGTTTGGGCGCATATCGCCATCTAGCGTGGCGGAGTAAAACATTCATACTTGGGTCCAAGACAGTGTTTCTCAAACTTTTTCAGATGAAGGACCACTTGACTAATCAATAAAAAAGAAACGCACGGACCACCTAGCTAAAAAGAAAAAAAATTGACCTAGCAGTATATTAGCCTACACAATACTCACTGAACCACCTTGCTTATTGTCTTTGCACTTTGTTTAATTGTGTCAGAGGATTCATATGATTTAAACTGGCATATCTGACATAGACAGTGTTGTAGAACAGTTTGAATTTACATACAAGTTGGTTCAATATTGCAAACAACTCATCTATATTATATTTTACCACGTCTGCTCGTGGACCACTTGGGATAGCTTGCGGACACTGAAACACTGGTCTATGAAGATCATGACAGTGGTCCAGTCAAATCTTTTACTGTCTATGGCCAAATCCCAGCCGAGCTATACATGTAACTGTAGCTCGACTTACCTGTGCATGTACTGACTGACAAAAAAAATCAGAATGAGTAATTATAACAGTCGAGTAGCCCTGTGGACACACAATATTGTTAGAAAATTGAGATGTGTGAAACACTATTTGACTTAAATGGTAATCAGAAATAATTTGTTATAAAAAAAGACTAAAATGTTTTGACTAAAACTGACTAAGACTAAGATAGCTTAAGTTTTCTTTTGACTAAAACTAGACTAAAATGACAAGACTTTTAGCTGACTAAAACTTGACTAACAAAAATTATATTTGAATGGCTAAATATGACAAAGACTAAAAAGGACATTTCGTCACAAGACTAAGACTAAGACTAAATTAAAAATAGGTGACAAAATTAACACTAGTATCAGGTCTGATTTTGGCCCATTGTTCTAAACAGATTCCAGGGGTCCCTCTTGTGAATCCTGATCTTTAGTTACTTCCAGAACTATTTAATTGAATGCCTTCAAGTCTTTCTGGAGCTTTCTCCAGAAAGTGGTCCTTGGCTCTTGAATTGACTATCCTTCTGACTCCCCTGGTCAGAAATATTACGAGGAGATCCTGTGCATGGCCGGTTGATGATGCAGTGATGTTTCTTCCACTTGCAGATAATGGCTCCCATGCTGCTTACTGGAAGATTCTGATGTTTTGAAATGCATCTGTAACCAGTTTCATTGATATGTTTTGCAACAATAAGGTTGCAAAGGTCTTGGGAGAGCTTTTTGCTTTTATCCATCATGAAATGTTTCTTGTGTGACACCTTGGTAATGAAAAACCTTTTTTATAGCCCATCAATATGTAGGCTACTAATAAAGCTTATATTAATTTGCACAGATAGAAAGGACTACTCTCTATACAGATACCAGCTCGTTCCTTCCCTTTCCTTGCCTTAGTGCTTTTTCTGAGCGTGTTTAATACTTTTCCCCTGTGTTATTCCACTTCATTACATGACTTTACTTATGGAGCTGTTTGGATTTTTTATGTGTGAATTACCTGAGTTATTACTAGTGCCTGGTGAAAATGTTGTGCCCCCTGTATCCCACTTTTCACGGGCCCTCTCCTCCATTGGGGCCCTATACTTCCCACTTTCCCCCCAGTACTGACGCCCTTTAATCTGCTGAACCTTCTGCTCGTTTCCAAATATAAAAAAAAACTCTCTGCAACTCAATATTGGCCTGCCTGCCTCAGCTGCCTGTGAGGGGCTTTTCAGTTGTGCTGGATTACTGTTCACTGCAAAGCGACACAAGGATGAGTGCAACTAACTTTGAAAATCAACTACTGCTCAAACTTAAAGGAGAACTCCGGTGATTTTTCACATAGATCTCCATTTCTCAACGCCCTTTGCAGGCAAAATTACCTCCACTTGGCGCCATATTGCAACACTTTTTGGGCACTTATCGCATCTATTTCCAGCAGAAATGCGGTGTGTAAGGCTTCATGACACCAATCTTGCTGCAGCAGCGAGATCACAACAGATGATTGCACGATGTCTTCACAGCACACCACATGATTGGCTCAATGTATTTTACAACACACCACATGATTGGCTCAATGTATTCACATGTCAACGTTTTGTGTCCGGAAGGGTTGTGATATGTGTAGACATATGATGTGTAGACAACTGCCATATTGGCGTTACAAACTAACCCCATGCATTACTATGGAGGATTTTTTTGAGTGCTGTATCTCCTTATTAGAAAGTCTTTGACGAAACTGTTTGTTCTGGTACCCCAAAAAAAAAAAAAAAAGTAACTTTTTTACTTAAAGTACATTTTAAATGACCTACTTTTTACTTTTACTTGTATATTTTCAGATCGGTATTTTAACTTGTACTTGAGTAATATTTCATCAAGGTATTGGTACTTTTACTTGAGTACAATATTTTCTTACTTTTTCCACCTCTGTTGAGTACTGAGAAAAGGCAGTTCATCATACATTTCTAATACTTTGTTACAACTTCACATAGACTATTGCTGGCTCATAGCATTTTATCGGTAATATTTTTTTATTATTAATTGGCATGGGGCCTAATTAATATTGCAATTCATAACAGCAATATTGGATATTGCAAAAAACAATACATTAGCATATATCAGATACTAATAACCAAGTGAATACAAAATGTTTTGCTTTTCATTATTGGGTGAATGATACCTTTCCATTCAAATGAAAAATGTAAAAGCGAATAAGGCTTAATAACAAATAGTAACAACAATATGGGTCAATTATAAAGGATACTGCAAAGAAATGACAGGGATCATAAAAATGACTGTACAGTTGTATAGTTGTTTTGGGGTTTGCTCACAGTCTTACACTGCATGTAACTCAACATTTGGCATTAGTGTGCTTCCACTTCATCAGTAGCTAATGGCTCTCCTTTGGGGATGGTCTAGGAAGGTCCAGATCTTGGTATGTGATGTATGGTAATGGCAAATTGCCTTTCTGCTCCAATTCTTGTCCAGCCTCAAGTCAGATCACAGCACAGGACTGACAAGGCCACATATGTGCCTGTCTGATGTCAAGTAGTTCAATAGTTCATGGCACAGAGACCACTTTCATAATGTGCTCTCACACTTGCTCTAAAGTGAAATAAGACAATGTCGCTTACAGGGTAGGAATTTCACAGCGGCCACGACAGCCATGGCCGTCGTAGCCCCTTGCGTTGGCCGTGAAGCCCCTTTGAAAATCATAGGTTTACAGGCCACGTGGCCTTGGTGCCCCCTTCTTTCAATATTCTGCTTTGTGTCCTACTAATAGCTATATAATTTTTATTTAGCCTGTGGCCTGTCAAAATAATCTTAGCATTCACAGCGCAAATTAATTTAGTCTTTTACGCAGTGGAGAAAGTGACAGCGCAAGAAAGAAAGTGCGTCTAAATTCACCCATTCTTCTCAGTTGAACTACTATTTGCGAAGTAGCCTATTCATCACACAGACATCACAAGTATCACGATGTTAGCCGATAATTGCTGTGTTGAACGGTTCGCGAGAAAAAATATAATTCAATTTAATCATACATTCTACTGAAGGTTTTGCGTCCATGATCTCCCTACCCATTCATCTCGGTGGAATACTTCACGAACCCTTCTTTTAACACATGACAAACCACATATCAGAATAAACAGCAGACCTTACCGATCACAAAGGTGTAAAGCAGTCCCCTGTATAGTTAGCCACTTCCAGAGTAATCCAGTTTTGAATTTGCAGTAAATTTCAACATGCATGGATGTCTCCAAATTTGGGCTTTAAGTTTTACAATGTGTTTAAATTGTTCCACATGATTTCATAACGGGCCAAATACAAAATAAATGTTACAAATATCGCCTAGATATTGGTAAATCAGAGGACAGCTGACTAAGTGTTTGTGAAAGTAGCCTTAATGATCACAAAATGCTAAGCATGCATCTTGGCTATTTGAGTTTCTTAAAGCTGAGCTGTGCTTAAATTTAAATTGTTCAATACATGATTTCATAGCAGGCCAAATATAAAATAAATTTTATATATAGCCTAGATATCTGTTTTTATTAGATGATCAGATGATTTACAGTTATATGTAATATGTCATGTTTCATGTTTTTGTAATGTTTCACACAGTGATGCATGCAGGTCTACTGCAGTGAATAAGCTAAATACAACTTTGATTGACATTTTTATAGCCTACTACTGTATAGTTAACTTTGGCCTTGGTGCCCTGACATGTGGCCTTTGTGCCCCCCACCAAATATGCCCAACTGAAGGCCAAGTGGCCTTGTCCCCAGAATGGTGAAATTCCAAGTCTGGTTACTTACTTTGAAAGATAAATTGACACACAACTAAAGTCAGCACATTTTCTACATTGCAGGCTCTGGTCTAATTTTCATCACTTAAAGCCGAAAATTTATATATGTAATTACACCGTATTTGGATAATAATAAAGTAATTACTCACATTTGAACAAGAATTTAAAACAGTTGGTGTTTCACTTTTCAGTCACTACCTCGTGTGTTACCGCAGGCATAATCCCGCCCATGGAGCGTCATCGTCACCGATTCAAACAGCTACTAAGGCAAAGGAACTACGGCGCGGCAGCACAAGCACGGTAGCATTGCAAGGAGAGACGGAGGCTCATTTTCAGGCACTGTTTCGTATGAGCACGACTCGGCTATTTTAAAGATGTGGACAGGACTGGGAAAACTGTTGCTTTTGCATTTGTTACTGATGGAGCTTTATGTCGCGAAAGGTAGGTCGCTCTGTCTATGAGCTTGAAAAAAAAAAAATAAAGATTCAGACGAATGAATGAGAGAGCGACGCAGTCTGCGCTTACGGTTTTATCAACGCTGGTGATTCCAAGCACTGCAGTGAATGGCTGTTGTTAAACTCTTAAAAACGATGATATATTTGGTTGACCTCTGGTGTGCTGTTGACGAAAATCATAGACAGTATGGTGTCATAGCCTACTTTAGTTAGTGTCATGTCATATTATGTTTCTTTGAAGTTATGCGTGTTAGTGTATTCATACTGCCAGCATGTGTTCGATGACACATCACTGAAGGTAACCAGGAAATGGTCAGTCATTGTAACGTGTGCCAGTGACAAGGGTAGGGTGATGAGGAACGCTGATGAGATTTCGAAAAATTGGAATGACAGCTACTACCGTAAAAGAAACCTCTGAAAAATCAGTTTCGCTGTCTCCTAAAACTTGAATAAATACCTAAACGCACAATTGCTAGGATTAGACTGTGCCATGTCAGCACTGACCGGGCACACCATCAACTATTAGAATTATTAGGACTTCAAGTCCGTAAACAATGATCAGAAGATTGTTTAAAAGCATGCGTCTGTGAGAGTGTTTGAGTGGAATATTCTTTCTAACGCGTTTGTATTTTGTGTTATCCCAGGGACTAAAACAAAGTGTGAAACCGGTCAATTTCAGTGTAAAAACGGAAGATGCATCCCCACTCCTTGGAGATGTGACGATGACGACGATTGCTCTGATAACAGTGATGAGGAAAACTGTCGTAAGTAGCCAAGCCAGTTATTATCAACGAAAATGTGTTACTGATTATGCTGAAATTTCCCTCGGCTCAATGTGCTTCTTTCCCAGGAGCCCGTTCCCACACGCCTGGAGCATTATGCTTTACTTCTATAATTAAAGGTGTATGTTTGTGGCTTATTTTCATGGGTGATTTTTTATTTCATTCATATTGGAAGTGGAGATTAGCTTGATTGAGGTCCATGGTTGGTTAATTGTGATTTCCCGACATTGGAGCTCGTTCCATTATTCTTATGCGCCTCTCTGGTGGATTTCAGAAAGAACAAGCATTGTCCTGCCATAAGATGAACTAAATACAATCTTTTTGTAATATGTATTATTTATATAATAGGCCATACTGAACGCAATTATCCTTGAAACATTTGATACGGTGTTAATTAAGAGAGGGAGAGAGCCATTGCAAAGGCAGTCTGCTGATCCGGTTGAATTTCGGGAAACTCTGGAGTTCGGTTAAATGGGTTTTCCACGATGCAGGCTAACGGGCTTAGAAGTGGCATCCCCCTAGCGTGGATAACTTAATTTCCATAATTTTATATAGCTCAGTTTTGTATTCGTGTATCCTTTTGAAGCTATGCTGCTTGCCACAGTCTAGGGTCTTATAACCCGAGCCCTTATAAGTAGCCTGTTGCAGTCCGTGGGTGTTTTGTTGATGGTTTTTATAGGCAAAGAAATCGCTATCATTTGGTAGTTATACAGTTGTCACTGGTGACAGCACACTACTAAGACTGGTTTGCCATGGTGACATCTAGGATACCCAATGCATATGAAACAGTGTAGGCTATTTGCTCTGTGTCACACAAGTGGAATTTGATAGCATTCTTTATTCTTTCCTGTGAGGCTGGGAGCTGCTTGTTGTGCCTGAGCTGTTTAAAGACAACTCTCACATGGCATGGTTGGTCCTGTTCCCTCATGTTGTTGCATCAGCTGACAGCTCGGAGATAAATCCAGTGGCATGACTTGTTGCCTGTGTAGTGCCCAGTGGCTCCGTGCTGCCACCCAGTAACTTATGCCAGTACGCTGCTTCAATGCCATCCAATTCACACTTTGTGGTAGAGAGCAGTGCCGAAATACAGCGTAGCTGTGTGGACAGTCAAATTAGGTGGCATAGTCCTGTTTTTTGACAACTCTGTTTATTGGTTTGTCTTCGTAATTATTCAGTATTGTCAGCACCTGTTCTATATCTCGGCCACACTCAATTTGTAAGAACAGAAGATATGCAAAAGTATGTAAATATATATATATAAAAACTATTTAAAAAAGTAGAATGTAACCATTATATCCCCAGGCTGATGGATAGGAATACTGTAGTTCTTCTAATCTAGTCTCTTCACCCAACTTGGGGCAGCTGTTCCTCGGAATTATATTGCTCCCGTAGTCGGTCACACAGGCACTTTGGAATGCAGGCATGAACACCAACACACTTCACTGCTACCGCCGGAACTCTGTTGTTTCTTTCAGAAATGAGAAATGTGTTACTTATGACATGTCGAATGATCTTCATATCTTGTGTCGTACACCTCAGTGGTGCGTAGTTAATGACCGCATTCTTTAATCCGTGACTTGGCCTCTTTGCACGGGAGAAGTTTCCTAGCAAGGCGGTCTATTGATCTCATTCTATAATGACATGAGAAAGTGCCTGAGTGTGTTGCTGCAGGAAAGCATGTTTGTATCTTTATTAAAACCTACAGCCGCTGTGTGTTTGTGTGGATGCAAATAGGCTTTTGTGTTCAGGGCATGATGCCAGGGCACTCTGGCTGCTTTGTGCCTGTCCTTTCTTTTCTTATGTGTATATGTGTGTGTGTGTGTGTGTGTGTGTGTGAGAGAGAGAGTGTGTGTGTGAGTGTGTGTGTGTGTGTGTGAGAGAGAGAGAGAGAGAGAGAGAGAGAGAGAGAGAGAGAGAGGGGTGAAAGAGAGTAAGCTTGGGGCTGACTGTGTCCGAGAAGCAGAGTTTATTGAAGTGGGGGGAGAGGCCCTTCAGAGATGAGGCATCACAGCAGATTTCACGCCTTTCTGTGTCTCCGAGTCCCAGGACTTAGACACCCTCAGCACAAATATAATGAGAGGCTGCTGGAGAAATGTCAAATCGCTGCACCCTGCACACGCTCCCCTGCTCCTTCTCTCCCTCTCTTCCTCCCTCGCTCTCACGCTCTGACTCCCACTCTTCTATCTCTCTTTCTTGCTCTCTTTCTCTATTTGTGTTCCACTCACTCAATTCCTCATCTCCTCCGCTCTACATCCTGTATCACTGTGTTTCATTTATACTCAAATGAGTGTTATGAAATATATTTATTTTCTTCTATTATGTCTATATATTTCTTTTTCTTAGTGAGTCCTTCTATGTTCTGCCTTGCTCTTTTTTGTGTTCACATTGCTTTTAAGTGGTTGTAGCCCAACCCCCAAGGACCATGCTTGTACCCTTTGTCCTTACCAGCTAAACACACACACACACACACACACACACACACACACACACACACACACACACACACAGAGGAGAGAGAGAGACCCTGTGTTTAGAATATTTGGAGGGTAAGGTCATAAAAGACATGACATATTCAGGGGTCAAAGTTCATTCCCTGGATCAATTGCCATTTTTTAGGGATGCACGATATATTGGCGGCCGATATATTATTAGCCGATAAGTGAACATTTTTAAATATTATTATCGGTCCGATAACAGAATTCTGGCCGATAATTTGTGCCGATATTTTTTAAAGTCCTAATATAGGCCTACGTAAGGTCCGTCTGGCTACACTGAGCTAGCCTACTTGAGCTTGGTTGGTTATACTTTTTCCTCAATATGGTGTGAATGTATTTCACCACTCTAACAAAATCTGTGGATATCGCGCTCATTTGGGAATCTGTGCATCTCAAAATCCTCTAAGTGAATAATCCGCCATTTAACCTTAACACAGCGGAGCTCAGCCCTATCTAGAGCCGTCTTGTGCTGGTGTGTTTTGCACTTTACAAGGCTGGTCGGGGAAACAAATAAACAAACTCGTTAGTGGGACGAGTACATAAGTAGGCCTAGTTCTAAGTTGTGTTTTAGTATTATATTTATACTTTAGCTTGGGTTTTGTATTATTACCTAGAAATATGCTAACCATTCGTGCTTCAGTTCCAGACAGGTCATCATAATAAGTTATTAAAACCTTCGGGA